>NC_040885.2:19859128-19937282 GCF_900634795.4 Betta splendens
AGTTAAAGTCCTGCTTAGTATAAGTCCTGCTTTAGTTCTTTAGTTAAAGTCCTGCTTTAGTTCTTTAGTTAAAGTCCTGCTTTAGTTAAAGTCCTGCTTTAGTTCTTTAGTTAAAGTCCTGCTTTAGTTCTTTAGTTAAAGTCCTGCTTTAGTTAAAGTCCTGCTTTAGTTCTTTAGTTAAAGTCCTGCTTTAGTTAAAGTTCTGCTTAGTATAAGTCCTGCTTTAGTTAAAGTCCTGCTTTAGTTCTTTAGTTAAAGTCCTGCTTTAGTTCTTTAGTTAAAGTCCTGCTTTAGTTAAAGTCCTGCTTTAGTTCTTTAGTTAAAGTCCTGCTTTAGTTAAAGTCCTGCTTTAGTTTTTTAGTTAAAGTCCTGCTTTAGTTAAAGTCCCGCTTTAGTTAAAGTCCTGCTTAGTATAAGTCCTGCTTTAGTTAAAGTCCTGCTTTAGTTCTTTAGTTAAAGTCCTGCTTTAGCTAAAGTCCCGCTTTAGTTAAAGTCCTGCTTTAGTTCTCTAGTTAAAGTCCTGCTTTAGTTAAAGTCCTGCTTTAGTATAAATCCTGCTTTTGTAAAAATCCTGCTTTAGTTAAAGTCCTGCTTAGTATAAGTCCTGCTTTAGTTAAAGTCCTGCTTTAGTTCTCTAGTTAAAGACCTGCTTTAGTTAAAGTCCTGCTTTAGTTAAAGTCCTGCTCTAGTTAAGGTCCTGCTTTAGTATAAGTCCTTCTTTAGTTAAAATCCTGTTTTATTTAAACTCCTGCTTTAGTTAAAATCCTGTTTTATTTAAACTTCTGCCTTAGTTAAAGTCCTGCCTTATTTAAAGTCCTGCTCTAGTTAAGGTCCTGCTTTAGTATAAGTCCTTCTTTAGTTAAAGTCCTGCCTTATTTAAAGTCCTGCTCTAGTTAAAGTCCTGCTCTAGTTAAAGTCCTGCTTTAGTTAAAGTCCTGCTTCCTCAGCTCTGTGTTCTGGAGATGCATCCTTGCTATCCGTTTGGCCTGGAGAAATTTCCTGGGTATTCTGGGATTTGTTCCTTGCCACTGAAGTAAACCTGTTCCGTCATCTTGGTTGGCCGTAACACCAGTTAAACCACAGACTGTAGGGACACAGTTCTAGCTGTACACAGACACTTAGCGCTCTGTTCACTGCTGAGCTGCTGTATCAGTCAGTCCGATGAATCCAGTCCCTGTGTTAAGGAATCCATTTGTCTGTTACAAAGTGGGAAAAATTTAAAAAAGAGTCGCTAACACTATGAGCAACGATCCACACACATATACAGTGTTAACAATTAAGTTAAATAAACCTAAAGGTGTATCTAAATGTTTAACAGGAACTCAAAATCACTGCACCAGCAGTGACTATTAAAGGGACATAAACAGAGACATCACAAATAAGTTTGCAGCAGAAAACACCTGAACGAACAAGACTGAACCACGAGGCAATAGAGTGAACTGTAACAACCATGACAAACCAAACTAGGGCTTAAACACTGAACTAAAAACACAGAGGACGATTGTCACGATCTAGTTTCTTGTTTCTTGTTTCTGATGCCTGTTCCTGTTTTATGTTGAAAAGACTTCCTGTTTCACCTCAGCTGTTTTCTGCCATCCCGGTTTCACCACGCACACCTGTCTGTAATCTGTAATCACAACCAGTACTTAAGCACCACCTCAGCCAACAGTCAGACGCCAGATTGTTGAGTCCCTGCACCACCATCCAGCGTTCTAGTATTGTCTATCCCGTTTTGTTGATCTTGCCTGTTTTTGACCGTCGATTCCTGCCTGAACCTCCTCTGTACCATTGCCTGGATTTTGGTGTTTCCCTGACCGTCTGACCTGTGAGTTGTCTAGCCCTTACCTGTACCGTTGCTGAGTCTTTCTGTGTATCTAACCACTGCCTGTCTTCTGGACCCGATTTTCGCCTGTTCCTCTCCTGTACTTTATGCTGAGACATCCTGTGTATGACCCGACTGCTTGACGACGCCGATGCAATAAACCCTGCTCAAATTCACCCAGTCCGAGAGTGCGCTGTGCATTTGGGTCCTCAGCCGTGTGTTCCTGACAACAATTAACCTAATTAACCAAGGACCAAAGCAGGAAGTGACATCACAGGGCTGGGAACAATAAGAAAGCAACAATAGACGTCACTAGGACAAAACACAACAGACATGAAATCAGAACATTGTCTGGATGTTCTTGTTCCAATATGCAAATAAATCATCTTAAGGCTGATTGACGCTCATCTCAACTCAAGCACATGCAATTAAGTGTTTAATTCGATTCAAACATCATCTTTACTACTGCCTCAGTGGAACAGCCTCCTTTTCACACTATAACAGTCACCGGATGACAGAAATGACATTAAAACAACTGACCGGTTTTGAATGATGTTTTATTATGGTTTAGATGACTATAATAATTGTTTGCAATAAAAGCACAAACGCTTTATTTAGTCTCAACATGTGTCACAGAGCTGAAGCTTAGTTCCCAGTTTGGACAGATCTGTAAAATGAGTGAGATGTGGAGCAGAACCAGGTTCTACTGTGTTCTCTGATAAAACGCCACCGTCCAACACGGGTCCGCAGTGTTGACCTCCGCAGAGCACTGACCCTTATCTGTCGACCATCTTGACGGCTGTACGAGGCTGCTAATGAAGCAGCACCTCTTGGACCTCTGCTGGTCCGTGGGTCACGTCATTCCAAAGCTGCCTCATCTTCTCAGTGAGCGATGCTGATTCTGGTTCTGGGTTCTACCTTGTTGTTACACTGGGCCCAGCTGGCACAAGAAGATGCTAGGCACTGTGTCTACTATGTGGGGAGAAAGAGTTCAAGCAGCACCAAGGATGGACAGGTACCAGCACATCGCTCTAGGACCGGGACCGGATCCTCCTGGTAATAAATGACTGCTGGTTTTATTTTGAAGCTGGTCTGTGCTATAAACAAAGCCTTCTCATAAAGGTTCGTCCTCCTGCCCCGAGTCGAGCTCCCTGCTTCTATATTGTCTTTCTGTGTGATCCAATATGCTCCTATGATGAAATGAAATGAAAAGGCTCTCACCTCTGTCCTCGCCTTTATTTGTTTTTTATCTACAGTAAGAGTCTTATATGATTCTACTTGCTCTTTGCTCTTGGTGGCCTCTAACTAATGTAGCACTCACAGTAAATAGGAGCTAATTGTGTTGATGTGGCAGCTGGAGGATGTGAAGACATCCTGAAAGCTCTCAGCTGCTGATACAATGAAGTTAAGGAGAAGATTCAGAGGAACAAACACACTAAGCAGCAAACTGGAGGCTTCACCGCGGTCAACAAACACCGCCAGAACCGGCTGGGGATCGGTTACTGCTCGCCTGTCATGCTCTGAGACCGTCGCCAGGCTTCCTCACATCCATGAGCCCAGGCCCAGGATCATCACGCAGGCAGATCACACATCCAACCAGCAGAACACAAATTGATTTCACATAAATCATACATCAATCTGCGTGAAAATGGATAGCGAGTACGAGGCCGTTTGAAGGGATCAGATGATTGGTACAAATGAGAAGTGAGGTGAAGGGAGAACGGAGACAAACGCAGCAGAAGCAGGACAGATTCACATCTACATCTCTGTGAAGGTGAAGCAGCACATGTACCAGCACATGGCCTGAATGCAGATCTCAGCTGTTCCCCTCCTTGTCTCCTCAAGTTGCCTTTAACAAGGCTGCGCACAAACTAATCAGACACAGCCTCCCCCCAGAAAATTACAGCAAACAGCAACAAATCTAATATTCATTCCAAACCTCAGTTCTAATTTCATTGATGGGCAGCTCGTCCACCAGCGCCTGCTCCGTCCCTGCCTTCAGAGAAAGACGGCGATAAGCAAATACAACAGAAAAGCAATAATCGGAGCACCACTGCAACATCTGCATCATCACGCGTCTGCAGCAGATTTTAGGATGAGAAAGACATCACATTACACGGTGGCAGTTAGTCACAGAGCAGCTGAAACGCACAAAGACAGAGGCGTCAAACAGCTGAGGGGAG
Organism: Betta splendens; assembly: GCF_900634795.4. Taxonomy (NCBI): domain Eukaryota; kingdom Metazoa; phylum Chordata; class Actinopteri; order Anabantiformes; family Osphronemidae; genus Betta; species Betta splendens. The sequence continues at coordinate 19,863,134 of NC_040885.2, forward strand.
GACCGCACTGTTTGATGGACAGAAAAATGGAGGAGAGGAAAGAGGGGTGAGGGGAGAGGAAGTTAGGGAGGAGGGGTGAGGAGGAGAGCAAAGAGGGGTGAGGAGGAGAGGAAAGAGAGGAGATGAAAGAGGAGTGACAAGAGGAAAGAGGGGTGAGGAGAGGAAAAAGGGGTGAGGAGGAGAGGAAAGAGAGGAGATGAAAGAGGGGTGACAAGAGGAAAGAGGGGTGAGGAGGAGAGGAAAGAGAGGAGATGAAAGAGGAGTGACAAGAGGAAAGAGGGGTGAGGAGAGGAAAAAGGGGTGAGGAGGAGAGGAAAGAGAGGAGATGAAAGAGGGGTGACGAGGAAAGAGGGGTGAGGAGGAGAGGAAAGAGAGGAGATGAAAGAGGGGTGACGAGGAAAGAGGGGTGAGGAGGAGAGGAAAGAGAGGAGATGAAAGAGAAGTGACAAGAGGAAAGAGGGGTGAGGAGGAGAGGAAAGAGAGGAGATGAAAGAGGAGTGACAAGAGGAAAGAGGGGTGAGGAGAGGAAAGAGGGGTGAGGAGGAGAGGAAAGAGAGGAGATGAAAGAGAAGTGACAAGAGGAAAGAGGGGTGAGGAAAGGAGAGGAAAGAGAGGAGAGGACTGTACTGTTTGATGGACAGAAAAGCAGAGGAGCAAATGAAGGAGAGGAAAGCGAGGTGAGGAAACGAGTGCAGTGTGTAGCTTTAATGAAGCTGTATGTTCAGTAATAACAGAACCAGTGAGGTCCAGAAAGAAGCCTGGAGCAGCAGAACCGGCGCTCCAGAGTGGTACATTACTGAGGTACGAGTACAGATGACGAGTGAAGACGACAAACGAACAGGAAGAGGCGAAATGGACAGAAAGATGAACGCACGTCAGCAGACGTGATGGATGAACGGATACAAGGAGAACGGCCGGGCCCGTCGGATCAAACCCAGAACCAAGGCTGCAGAAGCGCTGACCTTTTACCAGAGGCCACACAACACAAACGGTGGAGGAGAGAAGCTGCTGAAGGAGCAGCTTGAGACGTCTGTGTTCGATACGCTGACCTTTTCCTAATGGGCCGAGCTCTAACCTGAGGGGAGTGAGGAGGAACCTGGAGAGACCGGACCTGCAGGACATCAGCGTCGGGTTTGAAGGTCATTAACAGAACGTCTCCTCTGATTTGATCCCAGCCGTCGTCTCTTGTGTGAACATGTGAGTCCAGCAGATCAAAGGCAGAGCCCACAGACGTGTGTATTTACATGGGATCAGTGGCTGATGGTGTCCCTAATAAAGTGGCCCCTCCTCCTGATCAGCCTGTTCCGCTGTGTGTGTGTGTGTGTGTGTATACAGTATATGTGTGTGTGTGTGTGTGTGTGCCTGTGTGTGTGTATACAGCATGTGTGTGTGTGTGTGTGTGTGTGTGCGTGCGTGTGTACAGTATATGTGTGTGTGTGTGTGTGTGTACAGTATGTGTGTGTATGCGTGTGTGTGTGCGTGTGTGTGTACAGTATGTGTGTGTACAGTATGTGTGTGTGTATGTGTGTGTGTGTGCACGCATTTGTGTGTGCGAGCGTGTGTGTGTGTGTGTGTGTGTGTGTGTGTGTGTACATGAAAATGTTTCATTTTGTCTTATTTCATCCAATATGTTACTGCTGCAACAGGATCACACTCCAGTGACTGACTCCTATGGCATCAAATTAGGGTCAGATTAGATTTGTGCGTTTGTCACCAGATTTGTACTTATAGACTTAGTGGGGCTATACCATGCTTACACTTATAATTTGGGGCCTTAAAATTACACACAAATCGTGGCTAACGAAAATAACGTGACCTTAATTTGCCTCCTCCACGCTCTGATTGGCTAATGAACAAGGAAGTTGCCACAGATCCTGAAATCTCCACAAGCAGCAACAAGCTCGTCCACTGACTGATGACTTTAATTATATTTAATAATCACACAGACATGACTGCTCATATTCATGTGTATGAAGTGTGACGTTACTCTTGTGATTTGAAGCAGTTGCACAAACGTTCAACTGGTGTTTCTATCATTCGTTAATATAGCATGTTAGCTGACAAACCAGTATTGCTGCAGAATCTCTCAAAATGTCACACATACTAAAGACACGGGCAGAAAGCTTGGTCTGAGTTTTATGTTACTTACCTATTAATGTACACTTTCAGAGACAGAATAATTTGTGGATGAAGCACTTGGTTTACATTACAGAACCCTAATAGGTAGATAGGTAACAGTACGCGCTTCATCTACAGATTACTCTGTCGCTAACAGGTAAGTAACGTAAACTGGTGTTCCATGTAAATGAGAGCCCACGTTAACTGATGACCGACTTTCGGTCAGTTGTTTTGCATCCTGTTAAAGACTGACTCCACCAGTGACTGACTGATTCCACCAGCAACTGACTCCACCAGTGACTGATTACACTAGTGACTGACTCCACCAGTGACTGACTCCACCAAGGAATGACTCCACCAGTGACTGACTGATTCCACCAGTGACTGACTGACTCCACCAGTGACTGACTCCACCAGTGAGTGACTGACTGACTCCACCAAGTAATGACTCCACCAGTGACTGACCGATTCCACCAGCAACTGACTCAACCCGTGACTGACTCCACCAGTGGCTGACTCCACCAGTGACTGACTCCACCAATGACTGACTCCACCAGTGAGTAACTGACTGACTCCACCAGTGAGTAACTGACTGACTCCACCAGTGACTGACTGACTCCACCAGTGACTGACTGACTCCACCAGTGACAGACTCCACCAGTGAAAGACTCCACCAGTGACTGACTGATTCCACCAGTGACAGACCCCACCAGTGACTGACTGATTCCACCAGCAACTGTCTCCACCAGCGACTGACTCCACCAGTGCCTGACTCCACCAGTGCCTGACTCCACAAGTATCTGATTCCACCAGTGACTGACTCCACCAGTGACTGACTGACTCCACCAATGACTGACTCCACCAGTGACCGACTGACTCCACCAGTGAGTAACTAACTCACTCCACCAATGACTGAATGACTCCACCAGTGACAGACTCCACCAGTGACATACTCCACCAGTGACTGACTGATTCCACCAGTGACAGACTCCACCAGTGACTGACTCCACCAGTGACTGACTCCACCAGTGAGTGACTGACTGACTCCACCAGTGACTGACTGACTCCACCAGTGAGTGACTGACTGACTCCACCAGTGACAGACTCCACCAGTGACATACTCCACCAGTGACTGACTGATTCCACCAGTGACAGACTCCACCAGTGACTGACTCCACCAGTGACTGACTCCACCAGTGAGTGACTGACTGACTCCACCAGTGACTGACTGACTCCACCAGTGACTGACTCCACCAGTGAGTGACTGACTGACTCCACCAGCAACTGACTCCACCAACGACTGACTCCACCAGTGACTGACTGATTCCACCAGTGACTGAATGATTCCACCAGTGACTGACTCCACCAGTGACTGACCTATTCCAAAAGTGACAGACTCCACCAGTGACTGACTCTAGCAGTGACTGACTCCACCTGTGACTGATTCCACCCGTGACTGACTCCACCAGTGAGTAACTGATTGACTCGTCTAGTGTCTGACTGACTCCACCAGTAACTGACTCCACCAGTGACTGACTCTACCAAGGAATGACTCCACCAGTGACTGACTGATTCCACCAGCAACTAATTCCACCAGCGACTGACCCCACCAGTGACTGACTCCACCAGTGACTGACTAATTCCACCAGTGACTGACTAATTCCACCAGTGACAGACTCCACCAGTGACTGACTCCACCAGTGCCTGACTCCACCAGTCACTGATTTCACCAGTGACTGACTCCACCAGTGACTGACTGACTGACTCCACCAGTGACTGACTGATTCCACCAGTGACAGACTCCACCAGTGACTGACTCCACCAGTGCCTGACTCCAGCAGTCACCGATTCCGCCAGTGACTGACTCCACCTGTGACTGATTCCACCCGTGACTGACTCCACCAGTGAGTAACTGACTGAGTCGTCTAGTGTCTGACTGACTCCACCAGTGACTGACTCCACCAGTGACTGACTCCACCAGTGACTGAGTCCACCTGTGACTGACTGACTCTACCTGTGACTGACTGACTCCACCAGTGACAGATTCCACCAGTGACAGACTCCACCAGTGACTGATTACACTAGTGACTGATTACACCAGTGAGTTACTGGCTGACTCCACCAGTGACTGAGTCCACCAGTGACTGACTCCACCAGTGACCAACTGACTCCACCAGTGAGTAACTGACTGACTCCACCAGTGACAGACTGACTCTACCAGTGACTGACTGACTCCACCAGTGACAGACTCCACCAGTGACAGACTCCACCAGTGACTGACTGATTCCACCAGTGACAGACTCCACCAGTGACTGACTCCACCAGTGACTGACTTATTCCACCAGTGACAGACTCCACCAGTGACTGCCTCTAGAAGTGACTGACTCCACCTGTGACTGATTCCACCCGTGACTGACTCCACCAGTGAGTAACTGATTGACTCGTCTAGTGTCTGACTGGCTCCACCAGTGACTGACTCCACCAGTGCCTGACTCCACAAGTCACTGATTCCACCAGTGACTGACTCTAGCAGTGACTGACTCCACCTGTGACTGATTCCACCCGTGACTGACTCCACCAGTGAGTAACTGATTGACTCGTCTAGTGTCTGACTGACTCCACCAGTGACTGACTCCACCAAGGAATGACTCCACCAGTGACTGACTGATTCCACCAGCAACTGACTCCACCAGCGACTGACCCCACCAGTGGCTGACCCCATCAGTGACTGACTCCACCAGTAACTGACTGATTCCACCAGTGTCAGACTCCACCAGTGACTGACTCCGCCAGTGACTGACTCCACCTGTGACTGATTCCACCCGTGACTGACTCCACCATTGAGTAACTGACTGAGTCGTCTAGTGTCTGACTGACTCCAACAGTGACTGACTCCACCAGTGACTGATTACACTAGTGACTGATTACACCAGTGAGTGACTGGCTGACTCCAACAGTGACTCACTCTACCAGTGACTGACTCCACCAGTGACTGAGTCCACCTGTGACTGACTGACTGTACCTGTGACTGACTCCACCGGTGACTGACTGACTTCACCAGCGACTCATTCTACCAGTGACAGACTCCACCAGTGACTGACTTGTCTAGTGTCTGACTGAATTCACCAGTGACTGATTCCACTAGTGACTGACTGACTTCACCAGCAACTCATTCCACCAGTGACTGACCGACTCCAGCGGCGACTGACTCATCTAGTGTCTGACTGACTTCACCAGCGATTCATTTCACCAGTGACTGACTTCACCAGTGACTGACTTTACCACAGAGTGGCTCCTTCAGTGACTGACTCCACCTTGTGTCTTCATATGTTTCCTATAGATTCATACCTGTCGTTGATACACTACAGCTGATGGGTCAAATTTGGGTGAGAACAGGAGCAAATGTTCCTATTTTGGGACCCTGACAGTTGTAGATGGAAACAATGACGAGTGACAGCAGAGGCAGTCTGCTGTGACAGGTTTGAAGTCACACAGAACTGAGCTGATGCCTGTGTCATTATCTGTTCCCACATGAACACCCTGATGAAGATGTTGATGCCACTGTTTTTTTGTTTTCCACAAGGAAAAGATTGCATGTTTTATCAGATTCAAATGCTGAAATTCATGACTGCTGGATCATTGGAAGCTGAGCTGTGACGTGATGTGTATTCTCTGTAAACTGTACGGTTTTAAATGCATTACTCACAGCCAGCTGTGTTTACTCTCATCTACATTGAAGCTTCCACCACATTTTAAATCGATAGATTACCCAAACGCATTATAAATCATGTTGTCAGACCAATGGACTCTTCCACATTGATTCCTGCATAGATTTAATAACAGGCCCCCAGCAGGCGTGGAGAAGCACTTGGTTGCTTTTTAAATGAAGCTCTCCAGGATGAAATCACAACTCACTCCATTAAACAACCTGCCTCTGCTGATTGCTCTGAACAGACTCAGGTCTGAGCGGCGCAAAAAGTACAACTAGTGCTTCCTGGTCTTCTCTGTACCTGCCACAGCAATGGTTGGGCTGAGAGGGGGGCGGAGCCATGATGAGGGGGGACCGAGTCAGGCTGAGAGGGGGGCGGAGCTCTGTCCACCATTGTTGACCCCTAGCCATTGAATATTAATGCTATACACATATGCAGAAAGAAAAACAATGCTGGACAGAGCAATTGCACTGAATAAATGAATGAATGATAATGTCTTTGCATAAAAAATATGGAGGAATCTGAGTGTCCCTTCATTCTTACATACTACCTGAGGTCGTTTTGGTTTCTTTTAACAACTAAGTCTGATTTGTGGTTGATCATCAACATTGTTGTTGTGAGAATCTCAGGGAGGTTTCAATTAGATTGATGATGAGCTTGTCAGCTTTGAACTCTGTGCAGCCATTTGGAAGATGTGGACATGTGATACACATATGTGTGTTTAAGCTTTTGATTGGATCAGCTTCAGTGTTAGAACGCAGACGCTTGTCCATGGATTGTCACACAGACCGTTTTACTGACGATCCAAAGCTCAATTTCTGTCCCTCATACAAAGCTAGAAACAAGACTCAGTGGGAAAAATTCATTTAGAAAAAGGAAAACTGTGACACTTCAAACAGCATATGCTGCAATAATTAGCTTACCCAAACAATTTGCATTTTAGACAGCTTGCCAATTATTTTCACTTCAGCACTGGAGACAGTCAGAGTTGAAGGGATGAAAGGTGCAAAGGTGAAAGTGGAATTAGGAGAGAAAGGCAGAAGAGAGAAGTTGCTGAACCGAATGAGAAACAGGAAGTGACAGCAAGAGGGTAAAGAGGGAAACATCCCTCCCATGCAAACTCCTGTTCAGCTGGCACAGCAAGGTGTAAATAAACTAGACAATTAATTGGAGACGGATGCAAGTGGGTGGAAAAATCTCTCAAGGGCAATAAACACGAGCTGCCAGAGCTGTTTTCAGCGTCTGTTGGGCTGGAACCGGAGACTCATCCATCAGGGCCTCCAACGATTTCAGGCAACTGTCATCTCAAAGTCACAGCAGCGCCTGGATTCTGCTCAGGGCTCGGCCAGGTGAGCTGCTGCCTCCCCTCAGTTAGATGCACGCTGGTAAAGGGACCTAAGGCATCACCGGACCCCAGGCCAGATTCCCTTCACCTGTATGCACCTCCTCCCTCCCACTGGCTGAATGTTAACTATGAGGTTCTGTAGGACTGAAGGAAACATGGAGTCATTCTCCTTCCGTCCTGGGGCATGTCACTAATCTGCAGCCAGGATTTACTTCACATACAACAAATAGAAACTGTTGAGGAGAACACAGGATGCATGTCAACATTGGTTTGTTTATAGCACCAGGATGTGAACGTTACACACCTCAACCCAATCGGTCTTGAAGTATCCATTAATCTCCCTGTCTTCTTTCCTCTCTTTGTTTTGTCAGGCTGGCTCCTCCAGCCTGAACGTGGTTTTGAATGAGCCAAAGATCAACATGATGTCTTAATTTCCCCAGTGTGTCTCACTGGCCATTTGTACGTCTTCAGCTTTGGGCTCGTTCCACCTCCTTCTTCTGGGTCGCTCTCCATCTTTGTCTTATTCTTATTTGTTCAGTGTGTTAAACATAAAGCTAAAGGCCAGGTGACGATACACTCATCTAAATGTCAGACTAAAGCTTCCAGTTGGTCTTGATGGTCTTCCCTCCGTCCTCTTGGTTCTGGTTATATCACAAACATGATGTTTCTAGTGATGAATGTTTGTGACTCTGAGAAACTCAGTTCCGAACCAAAAGTTTGAACAGCTGCACACATTCACACTGACTCACAATGTGTGGACCAATACCCTTGATAAACAGAGAGCGCCGTTCTGTGTTGCAGTCGTCTGTCGGCAGGTCAGATGGGTCAGATGGCAGCAGCACAGAGCAAATCTCAGCTGGAGCTTTAATTTTTGCCCAAACGCTGTGAAAATCACATTTGACCAAAATTATTACAATCACTTGATTTAATTTTTAATGTGCATTTCAACCTTTAGGTTAATGAAATTACAGCCAGGCCCAGAGCCAGGCCTGGTGCCAGGCACCAGAGCGTCGGCTGGTTTTCAAGGACGCTGTCAAAGCAAGTTCTGACTCACAGCGCCTTTCATCACCCACCTGAGACACAAACCAAACAGAATGAGGTCTCAGCGGGGGGTGGGTCTGGGGGGCGGGACCATGGCAGAGCCGCCCATCAATGTGCGGTAACATGAATTTCATGTGTTTCTTGTTTGTGAATCTGTCTGTCTGTATCTGGAAGTCCCACAGGACTTGGCTCGCTCGTTCTCTACCACCTTGGGAGGTGTTTCCCACTTTGACCTTGGGGTTTCCAGTCCATACTCCGCACAGATGTTCCTGTATACTATGCCAGCCACTTGGTTATGGCGTTCCATGTATGCTTTCCCTGCCAGCATCTTACACCCTGCAGTTATGTGCTGGACCGTCTCAGGGGCCTCTTTGCACAGTCTACACCTTGGGTCTTGTCTGGTGTGGTAGGTCTGGGCCTCTATGGCTCTGGTGCTCAGGGCCTGCTCCTGTGCAGCCAGGATGAGTGCCTCTGTGATTTCCTTCAGCCCAGCCCTTTCAAGCCATTGGTAGGATTTGTTGAGTTCAGCCACTTCAGTTATGTTCTGGTGGTACATCCCGTGTAAAGGCTTGTCCTCCCATGATGGTCCCTCATCCAGCATCTCATCCTCTGTTCTCCACTGCCTGAGACATTCACTCAGCACGTCATCTGTCAGGGCCTTATCCTTGATGTGCTTTTGGATCTTGGATGTTTCATCCTTTATAGTGGCTCTCACTCTCACTAGTCCTCCCTCTCCTTCCTTGCGGCTAGCGTACAGTCTCAGGGTGCTGGATTTGGGGTGGAACCCTCCATGCATGGTGAGGAGCTTTCGTGTCTTAACATCTGTGGTCTGTATCTCTTCCTTTGGCCACCTTATTATTCTCGCAGGGTATCTCATCACTGGTACAGCGTAACTGTTTTTTTTATGCCCGGGATTTGTTCTTGCCATTGAGCTGGCTTCTTAGGACTTGCCTTACTCGTTGGAGGCATTTGACTGTTTCTGGGCAGCTGCGGATCCAAGCATCCTGCCTGTGTCCAGTCTCTGGTCCAACCATCTTGTGTCCAGTCCTTGGTCCAACCATGCTGCCTGTGCTCTGTTGTTGCTTGTTGTTGTTGCTGTGCTCTTCTCTCTCTCTATCGCCTCACCCAAACCGGTCGAGGCAGATGGCCGCACACATCTAGCCTGGTTCTGCTGGAGGTTTCTTCCTCATTAGAAGGTTTTTCTCTCCACTGATGCTGTTAAATTCTAATTATTACACTTAAACGCTTGCTGTACAATATGTGGGATCTGTTGGGTTCAGTTGTGTGAGTCTTAATGTGTGTCTTAAACCTTACCTTGTAAGTGCCTTGAGATAACCTTGTTGTGATTTGGTGCTATATAAATAAAATTGAATTGAATCAGATTTGGTCTGTGACCAGATAAAGAATTGGGAAGAAGGAACCTAACTAAAGTGTGACTGATGACAAGCGCTACCAGTGACAGCAGTTTCCTGACAAATCAGTAAAACCAGTGTCTGATGGCAGCGGAAGAGGAAACACACACACCACCTTATCATTTGTGGATCTTTCTTTCTCAGCTTGGACTCTTTTCTGGGTGTGTGTTGATTTTATAGACAGTGAGATGCTCCACATTCCTCAGGCTCCTCTTTTCCATCGGGGGATCTTCCCGATCCAGTAGCTGGCTGTTCCCTCTACTTGTAGAGACTCAACAGCTAAGTTAGTTCTTCTGATTAGGTTTCTTTGCCCACGGCAGTAGTAAGCACTTTTTAAATTGACTCTTTAATCTTCATGGCCGTCCACTTTAATTTAAGGCAGAATTTGGAGATACAAAGTTTTTGTCTTTATATTCAATGATCAGAGACCCACCACAGGCATTAGCATTAGTTAGCTTGCCACGCACTGACTCCTTTAAAACCAGGACTTCAACCAAAGGATGTGATGATCACCAGGTGGCGTTTGCAGGTCTGTCACAGCAGCAGCTTTAATTAGATACCCCCACCTGCACAGTCTGACCTGCTGAGCTCTGCTTTTGTTTTCCAGTCAGGAAACACCAATCACAGCAACAACCCTGCTCTGATGGTCAGTGAACAAAATGATCTGCATCATGTTGATGTTGGTAGTAATTAGCCAGATGTCCATAACAGTAAGTGGACGAGAGACAAGCGAGAGCAGTGAGGGCAAAAAGACAACTGACTCTGAAACGGTCAGGTCCCATGAGTCCATGTGTGCTGGAGCTTCCCTGTGTGAGAGCTGATGAAGAGCAGCAGAGAGTGGCTGAGTGTTCCTCCCTTCAAGCTGTTCGATCACGGCTGGAGCGCGACTTTAGGGTTAAAGTAATAATCCATTACATTTGCATGTAAATTAATCAGCGGTTTTACTTCTGATCTCCCACATAATAGCAGCTGATCCTGTGGCCTTCAGAGTTTAAGATTCATTCATTTTAATTATCTTCTGCTGCTGCTTCCCTGCACTGAATCTGTAACTGGTTTGTTCTGACTCTGTATGTTCAGATAGAAACTCTGCCTCATTCTTTTTGACCCAGAACTTGCTTCTTGAGTTTGAGTTTGTCCCCTTGAAACTGACCTTTGCTCTGTGAACTTTGACCTCTTGCTTCCTCTGCCCTCCCATGTCTTTTACAGAGTGGGACACCATCTTAAGGTCGATAAAGGAAGGTAAGTGAGACTTCAGCTACCAGTGATTACAATATCCAAGACCTCCCATTATTGTTCCCTGTTTAACTAACCTTTTCTCTGTCTCTCAAGTAGTTGTGCCTCTCCCTCGCTCTCTCTCTCCTGCTCTGTCCTCACCTACAGGTATCATCAGACTCAAAGTTTGGTGTCTGTGATGGGCAGCTGCGAGTCCAACCATCCTGCCTGTGTCCAGTCCCTGGTTCAACCATCCTGCCTGTGTGCAGTCTCCGGTCCAACCATCCTGTCTGTGTCCAGTCCCTGGTCCAACCATCCTCCCTGTGTTCAGTCTCTGGTCCAACCATCCTGCCTGTGTTCAGTCTCTGGTCCAACCATCCTGTCTGTGTCCAAACCCCGGTCCAACCATCTTGTGTCCAGACCCTGGCCCAACCATCCTGCCTGTGCTCTGTGGGTGTTTCTGTGCTTTTCTCTGACTCTATCACCTCACCCCAACCGGTCAAGGTAGTGAGGCCACATCCAGCCTGGTTCTGCTGGAGGTTTTTTACCTGTTAGAATGGGAGTAAATTTGCAATTATTTATATTTAAAAGGTGATGGTGAATGTAGTCAGTCGGTATGCTCCACAAGCTGGCTGTGAGTTAGAAGAGAAGAAGATATTTTGGAGTGAGTTTGATGAGGTCATAGAGAGAATCCCCAGAGGAGAGAGGGTAGTGGTTGGAGCAGACTTTTAATGAGCGTGTTGGTTAGGGGAACAGAGGTGATGAGGAGATGATGGGCAGGTTTGGTGTAAAGGAAAGGAACCTACTGTAGAAGGACAGATGGCGGTGGACTTTGCTAAAAGGATAGAAATGGCTGTTGTCGACACTTACTTCCAGAAGAGAGAGGATCACAGTGACATAGAAGAGTGGAGGTGGGAGCACTCAGGTGGACTACATCCTATGTAGACGAGGTCATTTGAAAGAGGTTAGTGACTGCAAAGTGGTGGTAGGAATGAGTGTAGCTAGACAGCATCGCATGGTGGTGTGTAAGATGACTTTGATGGAAGAAGGAAGGAAGAAGAAAAGAGGAAAGACAGAAAAAAGACGAAGTGGTGGAAGCTAAAGAATGAGTAAATCTGTGGAGAATTCAGGAAGAAGTTAAGACAGGCTCTGGATGGTCAGGAAGAGCTTCCAGATGACTGGGGGTCAGACAGGAATCTCTCTGGACAATGATGTTTGAGGATGACATTGTGATTTGCAGTGAGAGTAGAGAGCAAGTGGAATAACAAATGGAGAGGTGGAGGTTTGCTCTGGAAATAAGAGGCATGAAAGTCAGTGGTAGTAAGACAGAATACATGTGTCTAAACGAGAGGATTTAAGATAGAACAGTGAGGCTACAGGAGCTGAGGTGAAGAAGGTGCAGGAGTTTAATAGTTCAGTGTGATGGCGAGTGTGGAAAATAGGTGAAGAGGCGAGTGCAGGCGGGTTGGAGCGGGTGGAGGAAAGTGTCAGGAGTGTCGTTTGACAGAGTGTCAGCAAGACTCAAAGAAAAGGTGTAAAGATAGTGGTGAGAGCAGCTCTGCTCTATGGGTTAGAGACGAAAGCAGTGAAAAAGAGACAAGAAGAAGAGACGGAGGCAGCAGAGAAGATGAAGATGAAGATGCTGAGGTTGGATAGAATCAGGAGTGAGCTCATCAGAGGGACGGCTCACATTGTCTGTGTTAGCAAAACAGTCAGAGAGGCCAGACTGAGGAGGGATAGTGAATATATTGGTAGAAGGATGTTGGCGATGGAGCTGCCAGGCAAAGGGCAAGAGTACGACCAAGGAGAGGATATATGGATGTGCTGACAGAGGCCTTGAGGTTGGCTGCTGTAAATGTAGAAGATGCCCAGGACAGAATGAGATAGAAAAGGATGATTTGCTGTGGAGACCCCTGATGGAAAAAGCTGAAATAGAAGAAGCTTTATATAACATACAAGATGAGATGAGATGAGATGAGATGAGATGAGATGAGATGAGATGAGATGAGATGAGATGAGATGAGATGAGATGAGATGAGATGAGATGAGATGAGATGAGATGAGATGAGATGAGATGAGATGAGATGAGATGAGATGAGATGAGATGAGATGAGATGAGATGAGATGAGATGAGATGAGATGAGATGAGATAAGATAAGATAAGATAACCTTTAATAGTCCAGCAGTGGGGAAATTACCTCTCACAACAGCAGGCTGGCTCCACTCCCTCTCAGTCTGGCTCCGCCCCCTCTCAGCCTAACTGTTGCTGGGGCAGGTACAGAGAAAACCAGAAGCCACTAGTTGTAGTCTGTGGGTACACGAAAAGTCGCCAGGGCAGCTGAGAATGATTGTTTTTACGTCATCTTCAGCTGCCCTGGTGTCAGATTTCGGCAAGGATCGGACCCACATGCACAGCGATGACGCGGTAGACAGTGGATATAGTTAAGGAAGTCTTTAATGACAGAATCCAGGTCACAAAACGGTCCAGGTCATTCACAGGTAGACACAGATTAACAACACCACAGGGATTAGGCGAAATCGGGTCCGAGGACAGGCGTGAGTCAATACCAGAAAGGGCTCAGATCTCAGGAACAGAATCAGCGGGCGTAGACAGGTCCAGAAACGAGCAGAGTTCAGTAACAGAGTGACTTACGAGATTGGTCAGGATCAGGCGAGAAGCAATAGTCAAAAACGTAACAGGGTCGACAACAGGATAAGCTGAACTAGACAAATGCTGGAACGTGAGAACAATGAATCAACGATCTGGCAAATAACAACTGTCACAGGTGGTGCTTAAATGTCCTAGGGAGTGATGATGAATTGGGTACAGGTGCGTGAATAAAAACCGGAAGTAAAGTTAGCGCAGGCAGAGTGATGTGACAAACCGGAAACTGCTAAACTAAAACAGGAAGTGAAACTGGAGATCTGACACCTGGCACCTTTATGCAGAGGAATAAATTATAGTTTTCTGCATAGGAATTATGGAGGAACCTGAGTGTCCCTTTATTCTTAATACTACTCAACATGTTTTTGGTCAACCCTCATTGAAAATTAAAGAAGTGTTCCCTTAACACAGAGCAGCGTTTTCTTCTGTTTCCATCTGGGTCCATGATGTGAGATCATCGGAGCTTTACATTCCAGTGAGGCTTCAGTCAATATCACACACAACCCAACGTCTTCTTCTTCTGTTCTCTCATGGAAAAGGACTCAACGTCATGTTAATGAGCTTGAGTCGCTCTGATGAGCGGCGTCCAATAAAGAACATTTGCAAACAGCTCTGAACCACTGGTTCCTTTTTAATTGAAGGAACAGGAGAGTAATGCATGAAATGAGCTGAGCACAGACGCTGAGCTCTGTACATCCTCCAGCTCTGCTATCCATTCAGTTGGCATCTATTGCTGTCAGACTTGGAATTCATTCAGTCTTAATCTTGTATTATTATGCTAATAATACTCAATCAAAAACATTTCAACAGTAAATTGAAAATGTAGAGTGTTTTAACAGCAAACAATTCAGCAGTGACAGCAAATCTGGCAGCGCCGAGCTCGGGGAAACGCTTGGCACCCTGATTCATGTTCTGAATACCACTGGGCCACTGCTTAAAGCACTTCTCAGCACAGACAACATTCAGAAATGTTGATCCAAGTGTCACATTCTTTGCTTCACAGTAGAGAAGTAAAGGATATTCAGAGAACAAAGCTAGAAGTTTGGCAGTTGGCTGGTGTTTGCATCAGAAGCTTAGGAATTGTTGGTTATAACTTAATGAGCCTGGAGGCATGCAGGTCTGAACACACAGCAGTGGCGTTGCTGCGTTGATTTCAAACAGTGTGTGCTATTTTTTCTGAGGAAGCAAATTGTACGAGCATTTCTCTCAGAGCAGAGCCAACGTGGATCAGACTATTTCCACACATCCTCCCCTCGCTGGATGTTCATGCGAACCTGCAACCTGAGACCACCTCGCACTCCTCCATCACAATCCACTGTCTCTTCTGCTACAGCTCTGCAAACACAGCCAGAGCAGGGAAGGTCACTGATATTATTAGCAACATGTTGACATTTGGTTGCCATGGCGAGAAACAGCTACAGCAACAGATGAATCAAGCGTAGTCGGGCCAAGAGGCAGCAGCAGAGGACAACGAGACTCAACGAGGTCTGACTTGGACCTGAATTAAAAAACAATCAGCGGAAAGGAGATTAGATGTAACATCCTCTGAAAAATCTGTTAATAGTTAAGCTAAGCTAAGCTAAGCTAAGCTAAGATAAGATAAGATAAGATAAGATAAGATAAGATAAGATAAGATAAGATAAGATAAGATAAGATAAGATAAGATAAGATAAGATAAGCGTTGAAGCACTTCCTGCTTGTCAGTGATTGGTCATCTTTAGTCCCATTAATAGTCCCATTTCTCTTCCCTTCCTTTAAATCTTCTGTTACCTCCATTTCTGACCATCAAAGAAGGCAAATTAGTCCCAGTCCACATCCCTGTCCACCCAAAGTGCCCCCCCCTACACACACACTTTCCTTTTCACAGCTCATCAAACCCAGTCTTGTGGCTTGCAGTTTGGTTAAACAATTAGTAAAACGCTCTTCCCCAGATGTTCCCTTCACATGGCTGGAGAAAGGCATTGGTTCTGGTGAGGGCAATGCACACTGATACCAGCTAATTAAAGAAACTCCTCAGATTCCATGGTTTGTGTTGTTTTTTTTCTCCCCGGCTGGCTGAGGCAAAGCCATGTGACCCAGAAAATGAATGAAGCAAGTGACCCATGAAAGACCACAGGAAATAGAGTGTGAGGGAGGGAGATAGATGAGATGGCAACACAGGAGCAGAGAGAGATATGAGCGTCAGGACGGGAAATTGAAGAAGGGAATGAGCAAGAAAAGCAGAGAATTAGAAATAATGTCAGGTCGGGGCATTGGGCGGAGATTTGAAGGCACGGATCAGAAATCTCTCCGAAACAAGTGATTGGTTTGTTCAAGGCTTTATACGCGGCTGGTGTGACGAGACTCACTCACCAACAGCAGCTGGAGGCGTGTGACAGACAGAAGCAAAGAAGTAAAACTGTGTGTTTTCAACATGTGCCATCAACGAAATTAACATTTGTGACTGAGGCTTGAGGAACAGGAAGTGACCTTTCAAAGCAAAAGACATAGTGGACCCAGTTTGTACAATAATTCAACTTCTGTGAGGAAATGTTGATTTTAGGTGTCATAAACCAAATAAGCGATGTCATGATGGCTTTTAAGAAGGTTTGCTGTATTTGCTGTGTTGTCCTGTGTGGTTTTGACACATGAGCTGTGCTCAGTGCACCAAAGCGCTACAAGCTCTGTAAAAATGCTGTTATTGAGGCTGTGTAAAATAAAAAGCTGCGTGTCTGCTCTGATTTGACATAACTGGCCTCCTGGCCCAACACTTTGCCTCCAGCCACACATCAGCATGCGTAATGAGGAGCTGAGGGTGAGAGCCAGGGAAGCACCGGGTCACTTCTACTTTACTGCCCTTATGCTTTGTCCATCTGACAAATGCTCACTTGAGGGATACGTGTGCAGACACTTCCATTACGCTGGTGAGAGCTTTTAACAGCCACAGTTTGATTCCATAACTCTGACTTTAAGACCTGATAAATCTTCAGCTCGTAAAATAAAAAATGATGTTCATATAAGAACTAGGCTCAGAGGGGAGATTTCTTTTGTCTTTGCTTCTTAACTATTGTTGGAACATTTGGACGCTAAAATAGAAGCAATGTTTCCTTTTCCCTCTTGACGCATAAACAGAAGATGCAGCATAAACCCAGGACGTCCTGCCACTGCTTGCATTTGTTAAACATTAGGCACATTTTGGATCGTACACCTCAATCATGCCAGCGCTAACAAACAAGTACACACATTCAAAACAACCTCCACAAAGCTTCAGAGGTTGACCTTTATATTCTGAAACTATCAGCTCTGGACGTTCATGCTCTGAAGCCACAGGAGGCTGAGCGGCTGCTGTTTGAGGCCTGTGCCGCTGCTGCTGCTGCTGCTGCTGCTGACGTTCTAGCTCATATCCAAACAACCGGAGCCTATCCCAGCTATCTACGGGCGAGAGGCGGGGTACACCCTGGACAGGTTTCCCGTGGTCGCCAGGGCAACACACAGACAGACAAACATTCACCAGGTTCAGTTCCTGACCTGTGACCTTAATTTGCCTCCACACACTGATTGGCTAATGAACAAGAAAGTTGTTGCAGTCCTTTGACGTGGCACAACAGATCCTGAACGCTCCAAAAGCAGCAACAAGCCAGTCCATTGACTGAGGACATTATTATATTTATTGATCAGACAGACATGATGGCTAATATTCATGTGTATGAAGTGACGTTACTCTAGTGATTTGCGGAGTTGATGCAGTTGCGCGAACGTTAAACTGGTGTTTCTATCATATGTCAATGTAGCATGTTAGCCGACAGGCTATTAGCAATGCCATGCTATGATGCAGCTGTAGTTAAGGTGGGTCCAGTAACGCTACTGTTGTGACGCTGTGTGATAGTTTATCAGACCACGATAAACACGTTTACTTTAACAATGCTTTTAAACAGCCTGATATGTAATGCAGTTGTTAGACAGGCTTGCTTTTCAGTGCAGAATCACGGTATTTCTCGCTGAACTGCTGTTGTTCAACCAAAAATTAATTAATTCAAAGGAAATAATCAAAAGAACGTCAAAGGACTGCAACAACTTCCTTGTTCATTAGCCAATCAGAGCGTGGAGGCAAATTAAGGTCACGTTATTTTACTTGTAAATTTAGCCACGGTTTGTGCATAATTTTAACGCCCCAATTTATAGTGTAAGAATGGCATAGCCCCACTAAGTCTACAAGTAGAAATCTGGTGACACACAGATCGGTTTACGCACGCACAGATCGGTTTACGCGCACAGATCGGTTTACGCGCGCACAGATCGCTTTACGCGCGCACAGATCGGTTTACGCACGCACAGATCAGTTTACACACGCACAGATCAGTTTACGCACGCACAGATTGCTTTACGCCCCAAACAATCTGACCTTAATTTGACTCCATAATTTTATGCCTGCCTGACTGTCATCCCCATAATAATATATGAAACTAAACTGTGTATGAGACAGTGTAACTACTTCTGCTGTAAAGACATAATGATTCTCCACAGACTTGATATATTTCTCTAGTATTGTGCAAATGATTTTTCTTCCTGGCTGCAATTAAACATTGTCAGACCCCACCTACTGCCACACAGCCAGCTGACAGCAACACATGCTCCCAAGGCCGTTCATCACTCCGGCTTGTGCACATTTGTCATTTATGCATCTTTAGATTTATCACTCTTGCTGCACTTCAGCTGCTTTTAAACACAGCTGAAGTGCAGGTTGTGACACAGGAACAATCCTTCATGTGTGAATAGTCAGAGCACTTCATGCTGTACTGTAGGTTCCAAGCCTCAGTCACACAC
This sequence comes from Betta splendens, assembly GCF_900634795.4. Lineage (NCBI taxonomy): Eukaryota > Metazoa > Chordata > Actinopteri > Anabantiformes > Osphronemidae > Betta > Betta splendens. The sequence goes on from NC_040885.2 coordinate 19,881,440, forward strand.
GCTTCCTGGCACCACATCAGCTCTACAGAGACACTGCGTTATGTTGACTCACAGTAATGACTGCTGAACACATTCTCTGTACTCATGAGTTGATGAACCTCTAATGTAGTAGGTGTGTGTGTGAAGGATTTTACAGCGGAACAGACGAGCTGCCATCTGCCAAAGCTCCCACCTGCTCACTCCTGGTGGTCCTCCATTGTTTGTGTGTGTCTGGGCCTGTGAGGGAGGTGGAATCCTAGGTGGTCTCCCAAATCCCTGGATCTATCGTGGTCTCATTAAGCAGAGACGTGTGTGTGCATGCGTGCGTGTGTGTACTTTTGTCTTTTATCTGCTTCTGTAGGCTGTTGCTAATCATGTGCGATTAATTCCAATGTCCGGTTCAGTCCAGACTGAGGCTGTGACCTCAGAGAAAGAAGAAAACAAATGCTTGAAGGTGGACTCTTTGCTGGGCTGGACAGGCTCAGTGCTATGATCTGCCATTAGTAATTGTGCTCCATTGTACATTTGGCTAGTTCCTTTCCATGGCCACCGAGCCGTGTGGGATTAGCGCCTTGCCCAAGGGCACTGCAGCAGTGACATGTGTCCCCTTTATCTCCTCAGGTATAATCAGGGTCTCACCAGGTTTACCTACAAGTCTGTCCAGTGCATCTAGAGCAAACACACAACGCTCCTGATCTGCTGAATGGTTATAGACGGTAACTATTATGCTCCTGTCAATCCACAGGAAGAAGAATGTCACATGTGACTATTTAGAATTTCTCCACTGTCCACAGATTAACATGATTTCACCTTCCTTCCAACCACATTTGAAAAACTATTCCAACTTTTTATCCAAAAAGGAGAAAACCTTTCTCCCTAATTAATGCTTGATGCCTACTGGAACCTTTCTATGCTGGGTGGACTCGCTCTAGCACCATGTCTATGTTCAGCCATGCTAACTTTGCTCATGCTCTGCTCTAGCACTGTCTGTTTATGGTTAGCCTCACAGGTTTGGTTCTTGCATTGTGTAAATCACACAGTGTATTACTGTACATTTAGGACGTGTAAGGGAGTCTAGTCATGCTAGCTGCTAAACATTGGTATGCAAGACCACAAGTTATGTTCTTGCTTTCTGTTAACCACGCATTGTGATGTGTTTAAGAAGTTGAGGGGAGTCAAGTCATGCTGCCAGCGCTTGTTCATGTTCTGCCTAGCTTTTTGTTTTAGCCTTGCTCGTGTCATGCCGTAGCTTCGTTTTTTTCATTCTGTTTATTGAGTGTTTTCTCCCTCCTGGTTTATATTGGTTTATACTTGCAGGAGTGTTTTTGGTTCTTGTGATTTCTCTGGTTTTCTTTATTAAAGTAACTTTAATCTTGACCCCCATTCTCCATGGCTCTGACTTGCACCCTAATGGACTTCTATAGACTCGATCCACTAACTTTAATGGTGTATTCTGACAAGATCTGTCCTAAAGCCCAACTAAACTGAACTCGCACATCTGCGGATCACTGACTGGTTCAACTAATAGTTTAAAAATACAAATGAGCTCCTCTAGGTCTGTGTTTGTACAGCTCTTGGTCCCCACGTTTGTTTTAGAGCACTAAACACAGCAGTGAGCAACGGTTGGTTAAACTGTCTACACAGTGCTACACAGCAATGAACGTATTTTAAATGCCCAGTGCAGATAACAGATGCCAGCCGGGTCCGTAAAGACCTGTTTGCTTCTTTCGTTAATGAATTGTCAGCAGCGATTCCCGTGACACAGTGCAGCACAGATTAATGCATAAATTGGCAAATAGGCCAATAAAAGGTTGTCTGATATTATCACCTCATGCTACTCATGTGATAAGATTTGTTTTATGCTAACTGCCATAACCTTCATTCTGCTGCAGCAATACAAATTTTATTTTATGGCAGAATTTTGTTCATGTCCCTGTACTTATGAAGCACTTCCTGTGGTGTAAGTGATGTGGCATCACTAAAGGCAGAGGGTGGGCACAGGGAGGCAGAAGCCTGCAGAGAGAAGGCCAGAAAAGAGGAAAATAGGAAGGAAAGGTGGATGATCACCAGAGCAAGATACACAGGAAGAGAGGGGATGTTCAGTAGCTGCTGACCAAATGATTCATGACAAGTTAGCTCAGCACACAACCTCTGGGGTCACCCAGGAAGATAATGGGAAAGAGATGAGGAGCGGGGGGAGGTGGGGGAGAATGACACAATCAGATAGAGCAGAACAAAAAGGAGAGGGAGAAGAGGTGGAAAGATTACCAGGCAAAGGGAGAAACTAAAGGACGAATCAATACAAGCGTGGGTCACAGACCCAAGGTCGCCATGGGAACAGGAAATGGTGCCTCCTGTTCTGAATGATGGAGTTATAGCTTCTGTCTCTAGTGTCTTTAACACATAAGCAGCTCATTCCTTTTGGTGGAAGCTACACACTGAACCTCATTAATGTCATTAGTCAAATCTTCAATTCATTATCAGTCTTAAAAATGGAACCAGGTCTGTGTTGTTCTTTACCAGCGTAGATGGAGGAGGTCTAAAGCAGAGACTGAGTATCAACAGTGGCTGTGTCTCTTCCTCAAACAGGTTTCACTGTAGTTTAGTTTACATGTATTTTCTGTGATATTTACAATATTTCAGTTTTCTGCCACAGTTTGAAAAAATGAATGTCATTGATTCAATAAATCAAAGCATTTCTTCATCTGGATCCAATTCTTTGGATAAAAGGTAAATTAGACATAAACTACAAACAACTAATAGCAACAGGCTCCAATGACGATCAATGAAGCACTGATTCACACTGCGGCGGCACGGTGGTTTCCTCACAGTGAGAAGGTCCTGGGTTCGATTCCCAGGTGGAGTTTGCATGTTCGCATCTCTCCAGGTTTTCTGGCTTCCTCCAAAACATGCCTTAGGTTGATTGGTCAATCCAGGTTGCTCGCAGGTCAGTGTGAATGGTTGTCTGTAGGTGTGTTGCCCTGGCGACCACTGGCGACCTGTCCAGGGTGTACTCTGCCTCTCGGCTGTAGATAGCTGGGATAGGCACCAGCACCCCCGCGACCCCACATGGGAACAAGCGATAGAAAATGGATGGATGGATGATTCACACTGAGATCAGTGGTTTGTATTTTTCTGTCCACTGTGTTATGACTGATTGGACGTGTTCATGTACTTGGTTGCAGGTTTTATTGTTTGAGGGCAGAATGAGTTTCTGCTGCATATTTCCAGTGTTTTGACGGATCGAGCCTTTAGCAAACAAAGCGTCTCATTATGACATTGGAGTCGCTGTTTAGACCTGTGTGTGAACTGTTAAGAGAAAGTGTTGTTCACTGGACGGCTCCTTCAAAGCCACTGATAAAAGCTGTAATGGCAACTGTGGTTAACAGCAATGGGTGAAGCGGAGGGTCAGTACAAACATCCCAGAGTTGAGGAGACCGGAGGTGGTGGCACAAAGTCTGCAGTCATCCACACTTCACAAACACAAGAAGAATATGGACTCAACACACTGCTTTACAGCTGTGGTGGAAATTTCCCATAAAGAAGCAGATGAGAGAGTTGTCCTTTTGTGCGATTTATTGAAATAATAAAGAAAATAAAAACAATGGGGAAAGCAAATAAAAAGCATGGATGTTGATCGTGCACATCAACAAACCAAAAACCAGCTGGGGAGATCAGTGCACACACCACGAAGGTGTGATGCAAAGAGCCCACAATCCTCAAGTTGCTTCTGCCTTTTAACCCCTTTCTCTGGCTCTGGTGGAATGTCTCTCTGCAGCAATGGAATTGTTTGTTCCACCTTATCTCGCTGTGAGTGAGAATGTTTGCTTTCTAACTTCTGCATCGTCAAGTCTTGTTATCCAAAGGAAGGAACACAGAGCTTCCAAGACAAGATGCATTCGCTTTAACAGCCTTGGGTCTGGTGGGGAGTCAGATAGGATGGAGCCAGAGTCCGGGTGTAAAAGACAAACGTATCATAAATTATTAGTCAGTCAAATGGAGCATCAGATGTTTAGACTTGATGTACGACAGGGCGCAAGAGATTATTTATATGTGTAAGAATGCTCAGTATTGCACCTAACCAGCACATGACGAGTGTGCTGGATAAGAAATAGCACAAGGCATAATTTTTCCATTACAACAGCACAAGTAATATGTCTCTGGACAAACCAGAGCAGAACTTTTCCTGATGAGAATATATATATATATATATATATATATATATATATATATATATATATATTATATATCCATAGCCAGTCTTGTATGGATATGGATATGGATATTCCACACAGAAGGGGTCTCACTCCCAGAAGGAACAATAGCAGACAGTTTGACAGAGGACAGTTACAAGTACCTTGGAATACCACAGGCAAACGGCAACCTTGAACAGGCAACAAGGAATGCGGCAACAGCCAAATACCTCCAACGAGTAAGGCAAGTCCTAAGAAGCCAGCTCAATGGCAAGAACAAATCCCGGGCAATAAACAGCTACGCTCTGCCAGTGATCAGATACCCTGCGGGAATAATAAGGTGGCCAAAGGAAGAGATACAGACCACAGATGTTAAGACACGAAAGCTCCTCACCATGCATGGAGGGTTCCACCCCAAATCCAGCACCCTGAGACTGTACGCTAGCCGCAAGGAAGGAGGCCGTGGACTAGTGAGCGTGAGAGCCACTATCCAGGATGAAACATCCAAGATCCATAAGTACATCAAGGATAAGGCCCCGACAGATGACGTGCTGAGTGAATGTCTCAGGCAGTGGAGAACAGAGGATGAGATGCTGGAAGAGGGACCATCATGGGAGGACAAGCCCTTGCATGGGATGTACCACCGGAACATAACTGAAGTGGCTGATCTCAACAAATCCTACCAATGGCTTGAAAGGGCTGGGCTGAAGGACAGCACAGAGGCACTCATCCTGGCTGCACAGGAGCAGGCCCTGAGCACCAGAGCCATAGAGGCCCAGATCTACCACACCAGACAAGACCCAAGGTGTAGACTGTGCAAAGAGGCCCCAGACGGTCCAGCACATAACTGCAGGGTGTAAGATGCTGGCAGGGAAAGCATACATGGAACGCCATAACCAAGTGGCTGGCATAGTATACAGGAACATCTGCGCGGAGTATGGACTGGAAACCCCAAGGTCAAAGTGGGAAACACCTCCCAAGGTGGTAGAGAACGAGCGAGCCAAGATCCTGTGGGACTTCCAGATCCAGACTGACAGAATGGTAATGGCGAACCAACCAGACATTGTGGTGGTGGATAAAGAGCAGAGGAAAGCCGTAGTGGTGGATGTGGCAATACCAAGCGATGGCAACATCAGGAAAAAGGAACATGAGAAACTAGAGAAATACCAAGGGCTCAGAGAAGAACTGGAGAAGGCTTGGAAGGTGAAGGCCACAGTGGTGCCTGTGGTGATTGGAGCACTAGGGGCTGTGACCCCCAAACTGGAGGAGTGGCTACAACAGATCCCTGGAAAAAACATCCGAAATCTCAGTCCAGAAAAGTGCAGTCCTAGGAACAGCAAGGATACTGCGCAGAACCCTCAAGCTCCCTGGCCTCTGGTAGAGGACCCGAGCTTGGAAAGTGGATGAGACCACCCGCGTGGGGTGAGAAGGGAGTTTTTGTTTTTGTTTTTTTTTTATATATATAACATGTAATTATATATTAGAGCTGGTTATGTGTCAGTTCCAGGCTTAATTAACTCCACTGTAAAACCTTTGCTGTTAGAGTAAATAGCAACAGGAATATAGCAACAGCACGAAACAGCTTGAATGACTAAATTATTAAATGATTATTGAATCATTAAGGACATGAATTATTAACTCCATCTAGGTTATGTCCGTTTGGGCTGATCAGGTTTGTTTACAGCAGCTGCAGATTTAGATTCTAATGTGAGCTACTCCTCAGCTTGGTCCTGTCTGACAGCAGGGACTCGTTTCACTGACGTCGGCGCACAAATGTTTAGGGAAAGTCTGCTTTCGCCCAGCGTTCATGCTTTGTCTGTTTCATTTGATGGAGTAGGTCCTGGCAGCGTCTTGTCACACGCGGCCTCTCGGTGAACCGCGTGCTGAAGGAAGGATGCGTCGCCACTGAGCCTCTAAACGCCGGTACAGGCAGCGCGGCGCTAACAAGGGCTCGCTGGGTTCGGCTCCACTGCATCAAAGCAGCAGAGAGGAGCGTAGATCTGTTTCTGTGCTGAGGCCTGATGCAAAATTCAAAATATTGTGGGTGATTTAAAAGGGTAAGTGAAACAACTTTGAATGCTAGAGTTTGATGCTGACGCACAACCTGAGACTTGAGGGGAAGTGAGCTTCCTCCTGGGGAGCAGCGTGTGTTCACACAGTGGTGTGTAGCTCGGTCAACGTCTCCTCCTTCATCTCCCCTCGGCTCCCGGATGTGCTGACGTCTGTCAGAGAACTGTCGACTCAAAGATTTCACTCACTTTTTTTCCTCTCCTTTAAAATCAATACTTGTCGTGTCTAGGAGACAGTTTGTCAACGAGCACAGATGGTGTTAGGGAAGCAACAGGGCAGAAGAAAGAGGAAGATACTGTAGGAACTGAAGGAAGGAGGGACTGCTTATTATTAAGAACAAATATCTGATAATGTCTGACAGAAACTGATGCACCTGCAGAGCAGATGGGAAATACATGGAAAAGAGAGCAGATGTGGAGAGCCTCTAAATCTGAGGAGTCCAGATGATTTGCTGGCTTGAAGCTTCCCTAAGGCCAGAGCACAACTCTTTAACCCCCCTATCAGCCTCAGGTTTATAGAAGCTAAAGCAACATGGAGATTTTCAAATATTGGCTTTATTTCACAATCAGCCTTTTACTTTGCAAGAAAACAAGCTTAAGTTCAAGCCAGTGAACGTTTTCATGTTTCTGATCTTTACAGATTAACGCAAAACTTTCCTGAGGTCTGGAGCAGTTATTTACCACTGTACGTTAAGAGCACGACGCTCAGAACAAAATACGTTGGTGTTATCAAACTCTAAAATATAAATCTGAGTAATAGATGTACAGACGTTTGATCCAGGACATGAGACATCAGGCAACAGTTTTCTGATAATCTACTCTTTTTTTTTCAAAAGCTGCTGAAGATAATCTTCAAGCACAGAGATATCATATAATCTCTGAAACAAATTAGTGGACTCAAAGAAAGCCTCCAGCACCGGGTGGTGGCAGGATTCACCCCAGGCTCAGCTGCACTTGATAAAGTGTTTGCTAAAGGAGTCGGGCAGCAGCAAATCTGGAACCAGACTGTGTCTGTGCAGTAAAAGGCGTCTGGTACCGGACCAGCACCGCCAGAGTTCTAGTTGATACCTGGACGGTTGGCAGCAACAGGGGAACCCCCACAGTAATGGTGGTCATCATGTTATGTCTGACGGTGTATGTAGTGGGTCTGGCTCCACCAGCATCTGCTCCACTTTCCCACAGTGGATGCGACGGACGGTTCAACAGCCGACGCTCACTGAGGCTTGTCTTCAGACGGACCACTGTTCTCCCACAGCGTTTTGCATGTGTAGAGGCCGAGCTGACGTTGGACTGAAGCCGTTTGAGCGTACTATGATTAGAGAGCAGCTTGGGTAGATGGAGCCACTGCTACAGTCAGATGGACACAGAATGTAACCATGATGGGGAAGAGGGACGCAGCCTGTAAGGCTTCATGCTCAGTTGCTTTTACTTTCACTGGACCATTACACTCTAGTACAGTAATGAGAAACAGGTTGAAAGTGATTTCCCAGATTGCCTTATTTTTTTACTCTCGACTCCCAGATAATGGTGCAAGGCAACAAATGGGCTCTGGGTTGTCCACGCTCCAGATCAGACACATACAGTAATTTAGGAGACGTGTGACGTGTTGCAAAGGCCTTGTTTTTCTTCTAGATGGGATATTAGAAACACCTGATCTCATTAATACATTCTCTAACTAAATGCAGAAAAATCTCTGTCCTTGTGTATCCTGTTGTGGGTCAGTGTTTTGCCGACGTATTATCGTAACTCTGTAGCTGGAGGAAATGCTCCGCTTTGTGTGTGTGGGCGTTTCCTGTACGTCTGTAATTAGTCTGGTGTATGGCTGATCACATGGGAGCCTCCTACCACAGATGTTTGCTTGAATTAAAGCCACGGCACCTCCAGAAGATCACGACTGCACATGCACTGCACCCAGACATGGACGTGTGTAGTCCAATTACAGCTGATCAGTCCTAATAAGAGGAGGCAGCAAATTGGGAGTCGCCAAACCTCCCAGTGTGGTCAACAGTAATACTTGAGCCCGTTCGCACCTTTCCTCCTGTAGAGTCTGTTAAGTGTCTGTGGTCAGGTTGAGTGTACATTTATACTCTAAATTATATTCTATATCCACTTCACTGCTCACAGTGCTGCTTTAAAATGTGCCTGAACACACTGTTTATGAGCTGAAGCTCCAGGAGCTGAGTCGTCTATGTCGTAGTGAAAGGGTCAGTTTGTTCTGCTCTCAGTTCAAGACAAAGGCAGCTTGACAGACAGACATGGAGTTGGGATCAACGGGCAGAAATGGACATCTATCAGCTCTACAACAGCTGTTGTATAATTACAACATCTGCTGTATGCCAATCAGAGCCCTGGGAGCTGCAGAGCTGAGGAGGAGAAGGAGAATGCTCCAAGTTGCCTGATGGGAATGTGAGTAGGATGGAGAGACACTCAGTAGAAGAGAGGGAAGGGGAGAGAGAGTGATGGGAAGGAATTTGTATTGTGAATGAAAGTCGAGTGCCAGGAAAGCAACGCAAGTTGAAAAGGAGAGTAGAGCAAGGCCAGAAACTGGAGGAGGATCGTCTCCAGAGCCGGAAACTTAAAGAGTTTTTTTCGTCCGCAGGCTAACGTTGAACACTGGTGGCAGGGAGGAGTGAAGTGAGACGAGCTGGGCGAGAGGTAGGGTGGGCGGATCCATGCTAATATCGATAATACTGATACCAACACTAGTACTGATATCGATCGATTCCTCGACAAAAATACCAATACTTTGGTTGAATTTTTGCTGCTACGCACTGCTGCCGTTTTTCTTTAAAGAGACAAAACTATTTTGTCTGTCTGCGTATCTGAGTGCCTGTGTGTAAGCACTAACACCCCTCCCTCCCTCTTGCTTTGAGGTCTCACGTGACTCAGCGACTCGGGCCAGTAAACCAACAAGCAGGAGGACATTTATATTATATATTTTTGTTGAACTATGTGAGTTTCATTAAATTAATAATTAAATTTAATACAAACACAAAACCCCTGAAAGTCATGAAAATGCATTTGTATTTGATAATGCTTTAATTGTCAAAAAGTATCAGTATCAATATCAGCGATACTGGTCCAGTATTTACATGGTATCGGATCGACACCAAAGCTTGCAGCTCTCGCCTCATACCCACACGCAGAGTCTACCGTGGACCGAGCATCTGTAAATCTGCAGATCTGCTGTGTAATGGATGGGGAACAGGACACGGACACGTAAAGATACTGAGCTTTGTGGGATGTGGTGTGTGAAAGTCCAACTGCTGTGACAGCAGGTTGTGAAACGAGCTAAATGAGGCAAATATCAAAAAAGAGAAATTAAGTATTTTCACAACCTACTTCTAAATATTACTATTAGAACATCCGGCTGCATGTGTGAGGACCTCCTGGAGATCGCAGTACGAGCTAAACTCTGGGCCGGTGACACCAAACAGCAGGTGGACAAACCCAGCAGCAGCTCCAGAGAGGCGTCACTGGATGAATATCTACAGAATAAATGCAGTTCAGTCAGAATCTAGAGGCCCCAGCATTTCTATCATGGGATGAGGAGTTGTCAGGATATACTAGACGCTGGACCCACATGCACAGCTCAGACACACTTGGCGAAGGTAAACGAGGATTTGTTCCAAGAGACAAAGTTCAGATCATGCAGGGTCATACACAGGTAGACAATACCGAGTAGTACATAGGATCAAACAGAGTCCTGTCGTGGACAGGCAGGGTTCCTTAACCTAAAGAGCTCAGGATTACAGTACCGTTCCGTCAGAGGCAGGGTCGTCGTCAAGCTAGCGTGCAGGGTCGTTACCAGACAGGATCAAGATCTAAGGCGCACAGAGCAGACAGGGGCTAGACAGAATCGGTGCCGGTGGTCAGTAGCAAGGTCCAAGATAACAAGGCTAGACGGGAATACAGGACGCTGGAAGATGGTGGAAATCACACAACAATCTGGCAAGGTACTGGGGTGAGAGGTGGTGCTTAAATACTAGGTGAACTGACTACTGATGAGCTGCAGGTGTGGATAATGACCACTAATGACAGAGAACAGCTGTGACGTGACATTAACAGGAAGTCCATTCAAAATAATAGCGGAAGTTGACCCAAGACGTGACAGTAAACACAACTGTAGTGTGAGTGGCAGGAAGTCCTTCAAAATAAAACCAGAGAATAGAACCAGAACATAACCGAAAAGAAGGACTTGAAAATAAAACAAGGAGCAGGACCAGAAACTGTGACAGGAGTACAGTGTTTCACAGTCACTAAGGTCCTCGTGAGTAAACGCTGCATGGATCCATTTTGCCTCATGCGTAGATGGTGCAACAACAGAATTAGAAAAATGCTAAATGTTGATGTGTAGCGTTTCCCATTTTATTTATTATATATATTATATACATGTATTTATTATTACATTATTTTTTATATATACCATTGATCTTATAAAATGTATTTACATTATGCAGTGAAGTATAACTTTTAGGGGTTCAGAACATGCTGGTTTGAAGGTTACACTACAAACCGTGAGCTGAGAAACTCTAAAATCTGAACAGCAAACACTGCAGCTACACAGTGATGCATGTTTATCTGACACTGTCCTACAGTGAGAACAAAGCTCTTTTCATATGATTCCACCCAATGTGATCTCGACTCCATTAGCCGAAATATCCCCTGTGTTCTGTATTTAAGTTAAACACTGCCTGGAGCAAGACATCATGTATTTAGACTCGCAGGTGAGCCGACATTGTGCAAGACTAGCAAGACTTGGCTAATTAAAACCCAGAGTTCCTCCAATTACGAAGAACACCGTGCCAGTCTGCAGCTGTGGGTCCCCTAGAGTCACAGAGATGCATCCAGAGATATACGGCTCCATTAGATTCTTCTAGAAAATGTTTTTCTCCTCTAATTCTCATTAACTGCTGAGACAGGAAAAATCTGCAGGAAAAAGAGATTAAATGCCTCTAATTCTAATATTAGACACCCACTGACCCAGCGAGGCTCCTACAGGGACAACAGTGAAAGGCACAACGAGGACGGATGCAGACGACCTCTGCATCCGTCCATTTACTGGATATTAAACTTTCAAAACGGCTGAGAGCAGCAGATTGTAGCGCCATTCATTTTAAAAAACAAATATCTTTCCTATGTGTAATTAGGTGTTGGACAATGTTCAGTCAAAGCACTGGCTGCTGCTTGTTTACTCAAAGGAACTTTCCGGCTGGTCCTGATTCAAAGTTAGAGATTTGTCCTCAATCACTCTAACGTCTGGCGTCTGTTGGCGTCTGTTGGCGTCTGATGGCATCTGATGACGCCTGATGCCGTCTGATGACGTCCGTTGGCGTCTGATGATGTCAGTTGACGTCTGATGGCGTCTGATGACGTGTGATGGCGTCTGTTGGCGTCTCATGAGTGACTGGCACTTTAACCCATCTCCTGTTACTTCTGCAGGTCTAAATATTCTAAATAGTCACACCAGCAGCCTCTCACAGCCCTCAGGGGGCAAAGACTTGGCCACGCTCTCCCTGAAGTTTCCTCCAACTGTTGTTGGAGGCTAGAGGCCATTCAGACTTTCACTATGACACATAGCAGAATTTCTTGATGCTGTGCCAGCGCCGCTTAGTCCCAGCCTGGCTGTGACATTCCTCCTGGTGGAAAAAGTCTGCGGCTCGGCCAAGATTTTCAAACATCTCTCAAAGCCCCAATGAGTAAAATGATGGTTAATTAGTCACCAGGCTGCCACGCTTGATTAGGAGTGACAATGGCGTCTCTGTGGCTGACAGCACGTCTCTGTCTGTTTGTTCGCTCGCTCCATCCGTCGCCGTCAGCAATGACATTACAGATTATTGAAATAAATAATTCACCCTCACATCTGTCTTCTATTCACAGTAAACATTTTTGTGGCTCTGTCTCTTCTTTGACAGCGTCCTAGCTTTGTTTGTGTTTCCTGCCTTTGACCTCTGGGCAGCTCATTAGCATGCGGCGCCTCCTGGTTGGCCTACATGCCTGGTCTAATTTTAGACTAGCTCCGCCTTGGATCGCTGGCGCTGAGCAGCAGGCTGTCGTGGTGTCTAGTCCCTGTCTATGCTGAGAAAGCGTGAAACAGCATTTCATCAGCTACACTTTGAGCGTTTGGAGGAAACAGCTGATAGGGTTTGCGATTAGCAGTAGCCTCCATTTGCAGTGGAAGAACAATAGAAGCAAAAATCTGGAGCTGAAGTAGTAGTTCTCTCTCTCTCTGTCTTATTGTGCCACCACTAATCCACATATGTTGAATATCTGCTTTGGCTGGTAATTATTCTCTCAAAACAGATGATGTGGTTCAGAGATGATTAGGACACTGGTAGGTTTCGCTATGTAGACTTGAATGATGCAGAGACATATCAGCTGCTAAGTGATAACCTTTGCATCCTTGGTCCTTCTCACTCGTCTCCCACCCCTCGCTTTCCTCCTGCAGCGCCTTATAAAAGCGTATTAGCTGGATGTGAGTCACAGTAACAGCCGCTGGCGACGTGTGGGGCTCGAGACCTTAATTAAGACCCATTTATAGTTCCTCATGCCCGAATGGCAAAGCTGCAGCTTTTGGCTTCACAGTGCTGTCACTCCATTTGAGCCTGTGTCTGTCTGTGTTCCTGTTGTTCTGCCGGGCCTGACTGACCTTATGAGTGGGTGTAATGAGCAGAACCCGGACCTGATCTGCCACACACGAGAGAGTTAAGATCGCATGCCCAAAAATGTGTAGCAGCTGAAGTCATCGTACACCCAACAGCAGGAATGTCTGCAGAGGCTGCACACGTTCAGATGATGGTGTGTGTTCGCACACATTGTCAGAAATGATGGAGCGATGGAGCTTTCAGTGCAGGTGGGTTCCTGTGACCCGCTCACCTGCTATTCATAGTGTGGTGGTTCACAGAAGTGAAGAAGGAAATAATGAAGGTTTCTGTGTGGTCACATACTCAGGCAGTCATGAGGCAGAAGTTATATAATAAATCTGCAGTTTGCTGTTCATTCTATGATTTATCTGCTTCTCTATTGTAGTTGTGTATCGTAGCAGGTCCGTATTTGTGCCCCACCTTCTTGTCCTCACATGGAAGCTAAACTTCTGAGTCAGGGTGAGTGAGTTTCTCTCTTCTGTAATTACATCTGTGTAACTGACCAATTCATATTCATGATGCAGATGGAGTTCAGAGCACCTGAGGGTCCCTGCATTCCTATTAATGAATAAACACCACAATTATTCATGGAAGGAGAAGACAAGGATCATGTAGGGGGAAGTAAAGACTTAATTACAGAAATGATAGCAAAGCACCTGAAAAGCAGTTCCCACGTTCCAGCTCAGCCGCTTCCTGAGGTCCGGCCTGTCCCTGGGTCCAGACGGGTCGTTGGAGACCTCACCACCGATGCGCCTTCAGACAGTCGTCAATAAGCTATTTCTTAGCTCCCTGGTGTCGTTTGTCTGGGCGGCAGAAAGCAGCAGCAATCTATTGTATTGAGCCCGTCCTGCATTCAGGTGGACAGTCGGGCTCACTGTGTCCTGACAGTGACCAACTGGACGCTGAGATACAGTCTCTGCTGTCCAATACAGTTCAAGGAGACTGGAGGGAGATCGGGATTTTTAATTGCTAATAGACTCACGGGCAGATCCTGCCGTCGTGCTCAAAGCTTCTAGTTTCACATTCCTGTTGGGACAAAGCACCTCATGTTTACCTCAAAACAAGTAACTAGTGACTTTGTGGTTGTAGCCATTGTCCTCCCACCGTCTTTCACCTCAGATAATTCTCAGAGTCCTTACTTTCCTGCTGTGGGGTGAGAACGTGCACGTTGTCGCTTCTCGGCCTGTTTTATTCCGTCCCGGTCCTCAGCTCATCCCTGCCGCTCCTCCTCCCTGATCTTCCCTCCGCCACCTGGACTGTGTGATTGATTCATTCCTCTCACCTGTGCCTCCCCTTTGCTTCTCCACCTCATTCACTCGTCTCCTGCTACAGTAGGTGCTCAATGTTGCCAGGCCACGTCACACGTTCCTCCTGTGGATCAGTTCGCCTCTCGTGTCCCAGGTTCTTTTGATCCTGGGCTATTGAGTTCTGTTTTGGTTATTGGTTATGCCATTTTGAAGCAGACCTTAACATATTTAAGGCTAAACTTGCTGCTTTGTATGTGAAGTGCTGTTGTCAGACCTTGTGGTCCAGGTGAAGCAGCAGCGGTTCTGAGTAATGAGTGCAGTCAGGCCCACTGCAGCCTGAAAACTCTCCCTGGGCTTCTGAGCTCATGTATAGTTTGTGCTGTGAACATCTCCCCATTTCTCCCGACCTTTAACTGGGATGGAGGACGTTAAAACATGATCCTGCCAGCTGCACTCTGGCTTCTAGGACTGTTAAAATGGGAGTGAGTGTCTTATAGCAGAGCTGTCCATTGCTGATGTTTCACTGCGGTGCTGATAGAAGGAACGTGGCCCAACTAGATAAAGCCCAGCGTCTGTTTCTATTCGGTCCACTTTGAAGCCTTTTCCTCTCGGCCTGTGGGACTGACCTTTGCCTTCCTCGTGTTTGAGAGTCCGCAGCATCGTGGTGTCGACTGTGGGATGGAAAGGTTGCTGTAATGCCTTTTTTACGCTCAGTCGTAGCTGGTGTCAGTCACTGGTGTTGTAGACATATGAACATGTAGACATCCTCCCTTCAGTCAGGTGCTGTACAAGGACAGAACCTGGGTCAATCTCCTTCATCCTGAGCACAGATCTCTTCGTCTTCTCTGCTGTTGTGTTATTCTGTGATTTGACCATCAGGCAGACGGACAAATATGAGAGCTGACGTCAGTCGTCCCCCTTTAGTGTCTTGGTTTCCACTGAAGCTTTGTGCTTCTCCAGTACAATTGTCTCCCTGCATTCTTTCATTTATTTATTTCACTGTATTTTCTGCTCCGCTCATCTTATTGTCTCATTTTGCCTTTTCCAGACTCAGCCGCTCTGATCCTGACCCTGAGGGGGCACAGACAACCTTTGATTCCAGCTCCTCTCTGTTTGACATGAGTCTTTGGGGGATGAGAGAGGAGCCAATCTGACGATGGGCCTTCTGCGTTTTCTCTACTTCCCACTTGTTGTTCCTCATTTCCTGTTTCAGCTGTAATTGCTTTGCAATTGCAACCATACACCTGGTTGCTGTGTATTTAAACCCTGCCCATTTGTTCAGCCTTTGATGGTGTGTTGCATTGGTCGCAAGCTTTGGAAGATACGCCAAAAGTTACTGAGAGAATTCATAGTAGAGTTTTTGAGGAAGTAGAGTTTTTGTTTTCTTAGATGTCCTGTGCTTTTGTCCTTTGTAAAGCTATGTTATGTGTCCATGTCATCAATATTGACAGTAGTTATCAGTTAAGCCTGTGTGTAATTTTATTAAAATTAAAGTCTAATTTAATCATTCTACACCTGACGCTAAAAGCACCGTCGCTCAGTGTTCAGCACGAATGCCCAGGCAATGCTAGCCCACGAATGCCCAGGTGTCAGTAGCTTCTGTTACAGTCATCACCACATCCAGTCCCTGGTTATTAGAGGTTAGAGGACAAATCAGCTGCGTTGGAACAAAGGTCCTCTTTTAAAAGCTCATCACTAGGAAACCGGTCTGGCAGTGAGATGAATCTCACAGGGCTCAGTGAGAAACTTACATCACTCTCATGAATTACGAGCAGGGCACGCATTAGGGGTCATCACTAGCTCATAACATAATTACTTTTATGACGCAAGTGGGAAAATTGACCTGAAGTCGGAGCGGCAGTCCTGTCCTTGACACAGCAGGCGTGATCGCAGGGACAGTATCTAGTCTCTTGGTGAAAACCGATCAGAACAAACCAGAGTTGATTTAGATGCGTGGACATAATTTGACATCATTTGCTTCTTTTTACAAGCCACTAGTAACGGGCTAAAAAATAAACAATCAATTCAATTCATCCTTTTTACAGCTGGTCATGGCCTCTTGACTACTTCCAGGTAAAGCAAGCGTCAGGATCATTTCCTCTGAAGCAGCTCAGCTACTCACAACTGTTGTCAAAAGTTGTATCACTTAATTCCTATCGGACACAATCATTAGCGTCTTATCTGTCGTCCGGGGCAAAGCTTGGCGTAATCCCTTCCCTGCTACAAAGGTGGTAATGACCAGTGCAGTAACACCTGCAGGCGTAAACGCTCACACACCTACAGCGATAGTTATCCTCCACTGGCTTGGCATTCTGCAAATGTCACAAGGAGAGTGTTCAGGAATTCAGCCAGGCACCGGGGAGATTACATTTATCAACATACAAGGGAGCAGAGCTTCATACTACGGCAGCACGGTGACAGAATGCTAACCAGCTGCTGTGTGTCTGCTGCTCACACCTCCAGCCGACGCCACGAGGCTTCGGGGGTCAGAGCGCGCTTCAGCTTTGACATTTAGTCCTGATAGCTGGGACTACATGCCCACGTCCACATCACTACGGCGACTGTGTGCTAATAAACCAGCGGAGCTGTGAAGGTTGGTGTCCACAGCTCACTCAGGCCTAGTTTATCTGGGGCTCAGGGCGAGTGGCCGTCCGCCTCCACCGGCTGGGATTCCCAGAGTACAAGGTCTGCGGCCCAGCCTCATAACTAATATGCACAAGTGTGTCACTGCAGGTACAGAGACACGCAGAAAAGGAAGCAATCATATTTACCTGCTCACTGCGACTCATGGAACAGAGAAGCTATCGATGGCATCCGGTTGCGTCTGTGTGTGTGTGTGATAAGTAGAAAAACATATCAGAGTCAGAGACATCAGAGAAGTGGAGAAATAAACACACATGAAATGGAAGCGTGAGTTATGCCTAGGAGAAAACGTTGGATTTAACTGCTTTCGGTTCTCACACTTAATTTTTTAAATCTAATGAGGCTCAGTGTTACTGAGGTTTAGAAGGTGAGAGAGGGATTACTTTGAGTCCAGGTGACTGTGACTAAACACTCAGGTTGAAAAGGCTCAGACGTCGCTGCCATATTAAAGCACCATGTGCAGCCAGATACGCAGCTAAAGGTGCATCACATTCACAGACCAAAAGACAGAGTAGAACAAAGATGAACAGACAGGAAGTATGAGTACGTCCACTTTCCCACAGCGACTCCTCTTTTTTACAGACTCGGTGTAGTCGAGTTATCAAATCAAATGTCTTTGGTATAAAACGGATCATTGTTTTATTTAGGAGTGGCTCCACAGCTGGACTGCTGCATTTATTAACCCATGGATGCTCCTCATCGCTAACTGGTGTGTAGATGACAGCTTTACCTCGTTTTCATTTTTATTATCCATATAAAGACATATACTGTAGACAATCCAGTCATTCCAAATGTCACTGTGAATGCAGTCTAGACACACAAGTGGATGAAGCAGCATTAAAAGAGTTAAATATCAGATCAATTAAAGTCACTGACTCTGCACCATAACCCATCCATCATCTTCTACCGCTTATTCCCATGCCGGGGTCGCTAATATAAAATATATAATATCCCAAATGCATGTTTGTTGAACACGGGGAGAAGCAAAGTCCACACAGAAAGGCCGCCCCGGGGATCGAACCCTTCTCGCTGTGAGGCGATGGTGCTACCCACTGCACCACCGTGCCGCCCTGCCCCATTACCCTCACAACAAAAGCAAACCTTGCCAATTACAACTATTGACAGTTTCCCCTCCAGTGGTTCACGCGCGGTGGCAAACCGCTGCATGATGATTTTATTATTGTTCAATTGATACATGCTGTAATCTGTTTTTACAAAGTTGGAACTTCTCCACTGTGGAACTAATAAAGCTTTATGTTATGATGACAAGCCTTACGACGAGTAGCTACTCATCCTTTGGGTGATTTTTCCTGTAGTTTACGGCTGTGGTGCAAATGAGGTTTGGTTGGTCTCGTCTGAACGCTCTGATGTGTTTTTACAGGAGCCGAACGACCCACACCGGGGCAGTTTAGAGCAGCGGGAGCAGGACAATAGCTGAATCGTTTTCTCAACGGCTTTCTCTGGGATGGATCGTCAATTGCTTTTCAATTTCAGGCCACTGTTTGCATTAAGCTGCAGGTTTCACGTGGTTCTCTTAACAGCACTGGATCACGTGGAAGCTGAGTGTTTAGAACAAGAAGGAGGTTGTGGCGAAGCCTTTGTGATCAGACCAGCACAGCTGACTGAAATTGTTAAATTACTGACAGATCCAGTTCTAGTAACTAATAATGTCAGATGATTGAGTCAAAGAAAACCTATTACTGTTATTACTATGGAAATGTTTTGTCAGAGCAGCCATGTGATATAACGTGGCTTTTATATTGGTACAAAATGCTATAGACACATATTTAACTGCCTCCAGACGTAACCCAGGTTTAAAACACGTCTAATAAATAGTACAAGTTAACGTTTGTGTGTAACCCTTAATATTCTCATTCATTCATCCAGTCAGTGTCTTCCTTTCTCTCTGGACAGACTGAAGGCACAGACAAACAAGCTGCTGCTTCACATACAGATACACATACATATAAACCTAGTGGCATTCGACTCCCACAAAAAATCTAAATCAAAAATTGGTTTTGTTTCCTTGCTTTCCTTTTGTAGCAGCTTTGGCCCCGTTTAATAACCAGAACACAAATAATTAAATCAAGTGTGTTTCTCAAAGGCAAGAGACGCAGCATGAACAGCAGCACTTTATTTCAATGAGCCTGCGAGTCATTTATCTTTGCTTTTCTTCCTCTGCTACTTCAAACGGGATCAAGACATTCGGGCTTGAGGAGTTTTGAGAATGTGATCATCTGAATCAAAGAGAGTACTGTCCGTACTCGGAAGAATTCACAGGCCACCATCAGTGTTAGTGTAGAGACAATTGTAGTATGTTTATGTACCATATTATGTATTATTATATGTATACTGTGTCTGCTGCACTTTTGAAGAATCAACGATCTGTTCTGGTCATGTTAACAGGTTGCAATTACTGTTCTATAACTCTTTTTTTTTCCTATTTTGTTTTTCTATTTTGTTGTGTTTGTTTTTTACTGGGGGGCGGCACGGTGGTGCGGTGGGTAGCACTGTCGCCTCACAGCAAGAAGGTTCTGGGTTCGATTCCCGGAGGCGGCCCTGGTGCCTTTCTGTGTGGAGTTTGCACGTTCTCCCCGTGTTTGCGTGGGTTCTCTCCGGGTTCTCCGGCTTCCTCCCACAGTCCAAAGACGTGCATTAGGTTGATTGGCTTCTCTCCATTGCCCGTAGGTGTGAGTGTGTGAATGAATGGTTGTCTGTCTATGTGTTGCCCTGCGATGGACTGGCGACCTGTCCAGGGTGTACCCTGCCTCTCGCCCGTAGCCAGCTGGGATAGGCTCCAGCACCCCCGTGACCCCGCACTAGGGAGTAAGCGGTTAAGAAAATGGATGGATGGATGGATGTTTCTTACTGGAACATATGAACAGAGCATTTCAGGAACATTGAGCCTCAGACGGCCTCTACTAGCGGCAGCCACGAGCAGTTGTTGACTGATTATGAGGGACTCGTGATCAGAGGCATCCAGCAGTTTTATTTGTGTGTTTGACCTCAAAAATTTGCGGAAGCAGAAAGTTGACTCTTTGTGATAAAGTGTTTCTGCAGGATAAAAACAACGCAGCTACAAATCATGTGAGCAGCTTCCCTGTGATAGATGGAGCTTGTCTGGTGCTTTGAAGGCGACTGATTAGGCCCCGCGACATGCAAACTCAGCACTTCTATAATCGGACAGAATCCTCAATCAGATATGCAGCACGTTGGAGAGTTTGCTCGGATGGTGCTAAAGTTAAAGTGAGTGTTGGCTTGTGCTTGAAGCACAGAGCAGCTGAGATGTGTTGATGGACCCTGTTTAGCAAAGCCTAACACATTTTCAACCAAACATCAATGTATTTTGTTGGGGTTATGTGTAGACCAACACAGAAAGGCCGAAAGGAAATAATGTGTTGATCCATTACGTTACCGTGTTAAGGTGTGTGAATCAGCTCTGAGCTCAAGACGCACACCTCTATTTGTCACCACTAAAAACACTTTACTCATTTTAGAAGCAAGAATTTCATGGGAATAGACCCATCATCGCCTCCCCTACTTACAAATTAAACTCTGTCAAGAATTATCTCAGAGGTGCAACAGAGTTGGCAAATTGTTTACATCTAATCAATATTCCAAGTAGTCAATACAAATTATCTGTATGCAGGGAGCGGAAAGACTGATGGAGCTGAGAGACCGTTTTCACAGCGTAGCCTCTTTAATGGGCAGAGCTTTCAAACTGAATTGTCCAACTAGTCATTCAATGGCAGAATAATTTAGTACGAAAAGGACGACAGCACCACAGTGTAAGTGAGTCCAGAGACTGGAGACGGTTGCCAGGCAGCAGGCCATAGAGGGAGGCCAAACCTCCGGAGGCTGCAGACCCACTGATTTATCACTTCAAGGCTAAGTGGAAACAGTGGAAAAGATGATCCATTAACCTGAGTCTGTCAGACCAGAACGTGTGACAACACGAGACTAGTTAAATCAAATGCACGGACGATGACGTTTTTAATCGTACCAGTTGGTTTTATTATGACAATGCACACTCCATAAGCAAAAAAGCCTTGGCATCATTCAAAACCGCCAACATGACAGAGGTTCCTGTCGCGCCGACCAGCCGCTGTGTGGTCTACATTATTATTGCAAAGGGTCACTTTCAGTTCAAAATCATCAGCAAACAGAAGGACATAAAAATAAATTTTGATTACATAAAATATGAATCATTTGATCTTTGTATAGTGGAGATACATCTTTAAATGCAACACACACACACACACACACACACACACACACACACACACACACACACACACACACACACACACACACACACACACACACACACACACACACACACACACACACACACACACACGAGAACATAAAACACTTGAAGTAAGCGACCCGAGACAAAAAAGAAATACATAATTAAATCATAATTAAATTTCTAGGCTACAATTTTACAAATCACAGAAGACTAATTATTGATTATGTTTCATTCAATAATTAAATGTTTTGAGGCTGTATCAAAAACATAAAGAAATATGATTTTAGGTGACACTTTTCCAGTGAGCTAATTGCTGTAAATCTCCTTCATGACCTCTAAAATGTAAATACCTGTGCAGTCCCAGCTGGGACATGATGGCACAACACTTGTCCTCTGACTGGAGAGAGGAACTGCCTTGTTACGTAAAAAAATAATTATCCCTAGTCCAAAATAAACTGCAAGCTTTGTTCCTGCTCAAGTACAAGTCTGTGCTGTGTAAAAAAGGGGCAGTAACAGCTGAGCCTGTTACCTCATGTAACTGAAATGAAGAATGTGCCTAGATCTGCTCTGGGTACGGAGTCACATGTTCAGTCAGGAATAAAAGCTTCCAGCTTATTTTAGGAGGCAGTTCCTTCATCCACCACCAGGAATATCGCACAACCAGAACATCCTCCAGATATAAAATGAAATTCAAAACAAATGAAACTAAAAATACTCATTCATCTCTAACTCTTTCTAGGCTGTTATTGTCAACTTAACTAGACATTGTGAATAAGGATAGAAACAAACTAGTGTTAAACGGCAAACATACTGAATGTGAACGGACGCCTCAGCCTCGAGATCCTCGCGATAGCTTGAATTCTTCACGAGTCGCTGCTTGCAGTGGTCTGAAGGCAATTCACTGTCTTCTTGTATCGTTAAAAAGGCAAAAAAATGCTGTTAGAAAAACCATTCAGTCCAGACAAAAATAAATCCTGGATAAAAAAACAAAAACTAAATCAAAACCAAAAACAAATGAAATGCTGGAAAGGGAAAGCTCGTCTCTCGTAGGAGCTTCTGACCAACTGGTTGACCTGAAAGCCAATGTGACGAGAATTTGTCTTAGGCCACTGTAATAGATGGGCTACCACTGGGACAGTAGTAGTCCCTCCCAGCTGTTTCCATCACTCATCCCATCTGTCCGAACTAAAACCCCACCCAGCTCCTAATTTCCCACCCTAAGAAGTCCCCTGTAGCTGTTCTGTAGTTTAGCACCTCGTATCATGTCTCTGTAAATGTCCAGGCAGACAAACACCAGAATGGAAACTGTTACAGCTCCTCAGGCATCCTCTCCCTCCACGTGAGGGGAGGGTTAACAAGTCTTAAGGGGGGACGTAGGGAGGTGGAGATCTGTAGGGAGTCATGTTCTTGGGACGGGAGCCCTTGCCCTCCATGGGAGTGGTGAAAGGGGGGGGTGGCTGGTAGGGTGGTGCATTGGGGTCTTCATCCCGAAGAGCTGTATACTCCCCCAGCAGCTCCTGGTTGAGGGGGGTGGTTTCTGGCATGGCCATGTTTGGGTACTCAGGGGGCGGAAGTGGAGGCTTTTCCTCCTGGAGGATGAGAGGCATACTGGAAGAGGGTGGAGGTTTAGAGTCATCGAGCTCGTCAGCAAAGATAATGGGCACGCCCTTCTTAATGAAGGTGGCCTGGTCCTCTATCGTCAACTTGCCCTTTCTTTTCTTTCTGTAGCAGATCATTGCAATGATACCTGCTATCAAGAGAATAGCTGCGACCACCACAGCAGGTATGACTGTGTGGAGATAGACATCATCTGTGCTCTGCCGACCTGTCCCTGGAATTGGGGTGACAGCTGGAGGTTCCGGTATGTCGATCTCTCCTGGTGGGATGAAGGAAACTGTTCTGCAGCTGGCTCTTCCCTTTACCTTGACATCCAGTGGTTTGAACTCAGGCTCCAAAGAGTAGCTGAAGGTCTGTGAGGGTCTTCCATCATCACTGGCCAATGTCCTGCTCATGGCTCGGAGCTGTTCCCGTGGGCACGGATATTGTGGGAGGCTTGTGTTCGTCCACTCCACCACTATAGACCCTTTGGTAATATTGCGTAGACTCACTGTGCTGCTGTTGCGATCTCCCAGCGCATATGCCAGCTTTTTGACCAGAAGGATCTTCTTGTGGATGTCATTTGTTACTGATCGAGGATCACCTTCTAACCGAGCCGTGAAAACAACAGGGGTTTTATCGTTAATGGGCCAGCGACTCACACGAACCTCAAAAGCGTCAATTGCGTTTAACCCGCCTTTGTCAGTAGCCTGCATGAAGTACTCGTGTTTCCCGGCATGGCTGGCATCAGGCAAACCATAAAGAAGTTGGCTGGTGGTGTTGAACTGTATCCAGGAGCCTTCTCCAACCACTTCATTGTGGTTTCTTCTCAGGGTGAGACGCAGCTTGTCCGTTGTCCCATCTTCTTTATCAAAGAACGTGTCAGATGGAATCTTAACCTCAAAGTAGGTGCCAACAAGGGCACTGACCTGATCGATGGCATTTCGCAAGACTGGCTTCTCATTGTATGGATCTGGGACAATGCCAGGTGAAGGTGTGGTGCGCCTGGACGGCTTGGCGGTGGAGGTCTTTGGTTCTATGGGCACTGGTGTGGTTTTCTTAGGTTTCCTGGTGGGTTTTATGGTAGGTATGGCAGTAGCTTCCGGGCGAGTAGGCCTGGTCATGGTTGGCTGAATAGGGAGCGTGCTAGTTGTCTCCATCACCCTCGTTGGTTGAGGAGGTCCCAGCGTCGGAGTGTGGCCAATATTTTCACGTACTCTAATTGTTGGCTTGCCTGGCAGGGGAACGGGGCCTCTCACCGGGGGAGCAGAGATTTCAGTTGGTGCAGCTATTGTGGGAGAGGAGAGTGTTGGGATAATCCTGACTGGAGGCTCCACTGCGGTAGTTGGAGGAAGCACCGTCAGCACAGGTGTAGGAGTGTTGTTTAACTGACGCCTCACTCGCTTCGTAACGTGGGGCTTCTTGTTGGCAATGTGCCATCCCACTACGGGGTAGCCCAGCTTGGCTGACATTGTGCCTTCTTTTGCAGGACCCTGAACACTGTTGATGTTTGGTACAGTGCTCTGGTCTAGCGAGCAGCCGAGCTTCCAGGACAACAGAGCACCGTTCTCTACCACCTGGAGCCACATGGAGAAATGCGTCAATCATCCATTTATTCAGAAAACAATATACCTGTTTAGCATTTACATATGGACCCACCTTTTTGGCATTTCCTGGACCAGCCATGAACGCAGACATATCAAACAATCTGTTGTTGACAACAGGGAGAATCTTCATGTGCTGGAGTCCCACCTCACTGAAGCTTCTCATGTTGTCCAGCAGCTCCACCCTTTGTTCTGAGCTCATCTTGGTTAAATCAGCATCAAGAATCACTGTCAACACTGTGACTGGTTCTTCGTTGCCACACATGAATGGCTGAATGTCATCTTCAGCAGAAGCTTGGTTGGATGCAAACTGGGCTCCATCCACATCCAGATAGTCCTCAGGGTGAACCTCAATAGAAAACACCTCTGAAGACGAGGACGTGCTGTGATTGCTGATGCTTACAGAGATGTAGTGGACACCTTTGTCCTCTTCCAGAGGTAGACCCTGCAGGATTCTGCTGTCGGCATCCCAGTGCAGCCACGCAGGGAGGGAATCTTTGCCCATCTCAGTAATCTGTAAGGAACAGAAGAGAATGTGAAGATACAGTAGATAAGGTTAAATAACATTCTTCAAAAATTCAAGACAAATTCCCAGATAAAGAATGTAACAGATTCACTACAGCTAAATGATGTTTAATAGCGGGTTGTGCAGGTTCTCACTCATTCCTGCTCTGTATACACAAGCATAGACTGAGCCTGAAATGTGATTTAAACTGAATAAAATTCTACTACTTCTGCCACTTCAATGGCTGAAGGATCATGCATCAGTGACAACAGATCCAAAAACAAGAACAAATGCTTTCTGCGCTGCCCAGCCCCTACCAGTTAATTCTGTGGCTAATAAATCCTAGTTGATAAATTATGTAGAGGCAGTGCTCCCCAGACACATCGTTAATGGTCTAACCAGCACACGGCGGCGCCTGGGGGAATGCACACAAGGCTGATGTGCATTTCCCTCAGACACACAGGACACATGTGGCCACCTACATAAACTCAAACATGCACAAACCAAGAGCCGGACAACCAACAACGACCCCCTCACCAATGGGAAGTAAACCCTAAAACACCTCCCCAGGCCTCTTGGTTCCGGAAAGTTCTTGGACGTGCTCCCTTTGCCAGTAGTGGTGGAAACAGCTTTTTCCATTTGTTTTTATTTATCTTCCTGCTCTTTTCTTTTTCCATAGCTTATTTTCTCAATTTCTCTGGGCATTTCGCTGCTTTCTGCTGTAGGACGACCTCATGGTACAATTCAGTCCAACTAGATAACGACAGCTCTGTCCCCCAACATGAGAGAAACTTTAACATGAGTTACAGTAGGAGTAAATAAAGTACACTTTTGCCCGTAAAAAAGCAAGCAACTAAGTGACATGTCTTTAAATGTTATATTTGATCTAATTTGAAAATGTGAAACTCTTTGTCTCTTGCCATGGTTAAGTCTGAAGGACGTTGATGAAGTCATCCTCGTAGATTCTTTAGTAGATTCTTTAGTAGATTCTTACTACGTTCTTACTACGTTTTGTATATGTTTGGTTCAGTAAAAAATAATAAACTGACAAAACCACTGGACATATTTACAGCATTTGTTTCATCTGGGACAACCGAACAGCACCACACCTTTGGGAAGGTTAGCGCAGTACACTACAGTAAGTCATTGCAAAGATCCTGGGAAATGCCGGAATTGGGGGGGGGGGGGGGGGTGCTCTGTGATAACCTTCCTCACAAGGACTTTTCCACTGGTCTTATTTGCCTTCCAGAACACACAACACACACCGGGCTTTGAGTAATGTGGTTCCTGAAGTGGACACGATCATGCAATGAATGCTAAACTGGCTATAGTCAGATCCAGACCCAGCCCCATAAAGGGGCCATAATGAAGTTCACTGGCTGGGACGTCTATATGAGCGATAGCCATGACACTCTAGGAGACTTATGCCCATCCTTACCTTCCTCTGCCATATCAGCAACAGGGGCATTACCAGCAGTGAAACTAACTGATAACCATTAGATAACTATCTGATAACACAGGAGCCTTCTCCCACCACTACACTGGAGGCTTCACCCTAACTCATCCTGCCTGTTAAAACCTAAATAACTCTCACAATACGTCAGTAGTAGTGGTCTGGGCCACCACGCGCACGCGCACACACACAAAGGGCTCAGGCAAGTCTATCAGCCTTCGCAGCAGCTCATTGTTGTGAAAAGAGAAGGACGTGGAGAAGGGAGGCCATTGTTGGAGGGGCCCAATCCACAGCTCCACAGATAAGTCTCATAGAGAAGCAAGAGGACGTGCACTCAGGGCACATTGTTGTAATATGATGACTGGACGTGAAATGAAACTGAACATGGTGAGAAAAGAGGAGTTACAAAAATAGGGAGAGAGGGGTGAGAAGAGAGAAGGGCTGAGGGAGTGAAGACAACCAGTGAGAGGAGGGAGGAGAGCAGGGAAGAAAACAGCGAAACACTGGCATAGGCCAGTGTTTCCACTGGAAAATGTGAGATAATAGAGGGATGGATGGAAACACTGGGGGGGCGGGGGGTGGGGCAACGGCAGGCGAATCCATCTTACAACCCATTTTACTGTGTTAAAAATTCATTTGTTGCCACATTCACCCTGAATGGATCAGCAGAGTTCAGGCAAAGCAGATTCAAATGTGAGCAGAATCTCTTCCCGTAGACTGAAGGCAGAAAAACACTACACATTTATAATGTGACCCATCTGCTGTATCTTTACTTTACAAACCTCTCAAGGTACAACTAGCATGAGACCAGTGGAACATGAGGTTTGACAAGTTCACTTCACAGCAATGATGAATGGATGTGAATCCCCACAAATGGAACGGTTTCTAGCAGCTGTAGGAGAACGATCAGATCCGATCCATGAGAAGGACACAAGCTGCAGCCCTGAACACGTACAGTCATAACCAAATGATGCCTGCAATCACCGGTAGAGCTGTAGCCCAGCACCTGAGGATGCTGCCTGCTCAGGCCCGAGCCACAGCCTCGATCCACAACAACGGATCAGTGGAACTCCAGGTGTGTGTGTGTGCGTGTGTACGTGTGCGCGTGTGTGTACGTCTCTCTCACACACACACACACACACACACACACACACACACACACACACACACACACACACACACACACACACACACACACACACACACACACACACACACACACACACACACACACACACACACACACACACACACACACACACAGCTTGTTTTCCCCAGACTCTCAGCTCTGACTAATGCTGCAGCTCCACCACAATTACTCACTATCATCAACAGACACTCACCAAATAGGCTCAGCAGCACAAACGCTGTGCAATGAGCTGCCGGACCTACAACCACTAACGCATGCTCTAAATCTTTCTGATTATCATTCAGCTTTGAGGCTTTGCAAACGCCTCAGGGTCAGGTGTTGGTCCAGAAGCAGCAACATTTAGTTTACTGTCACTTAAAACAATGAAAAGCAGCAAATGTCCAGAACAAAAAAAAGTGTATATTCCCGCGTAAATACAGTAATCAAACAGGCGGAGAAGACGCCCTCAACACATTCTCGTGAGATTTGTCAGAAACTGACAGAGCATAAAAAGCAGCAGAGTCTGTGTAGAGACAAGAAACAAACACACGGTTTGAATTGTTCTCTACAAACGGTGCAAAGTATGAAGCACAACAAAGGCAGAAGGAAAATGAAAGCAGAGCTTCAGGCCCAGTCGCACGGTTAAATCCACTGTGACACAACAACAATGGGGGAAACGTTTGACAATCAAGCACGTGTCAGCCGAAGTTAAGTTCCCATCATTTCTTCTGACCTGCAAAGAAAAGGACTCTGCTACGACGGAACACACTTGTGGACAGACTCTGAATCCTCCCACTGAACAGCTCCACCGGGCTCCTTCTCATCCCTGGGTCACCAATTATCTCCTTTTCTTTCTGTGATGCTGTGTGAATAAAACATTAGCTATCTTCATCCGGCTAACGAGCTATAGTGCCGACCCAAACCATTAAACCTTAAACACATTGCTCAGGGATAATCAGAGACACTAAAGATGTATAGAGGAGTCACTGCTGAAGTGAGGAGGTGCTTTAGGCCACTAAAACCCAAAGCTGGACACTTTAGTGCTTAACAAATTTATTAAGGATTTGAAGCAACATAACCATGAAGCTGCTACGTCTGCTCCTCTGCCATATCTGGTTGTTTGGCACGAGCAACGAGCTGCTCAGTGTGACTCTGCCTCATCAGGCCAGTTTAATGCCAGTGCCCAGCATCTAAATATAATCTGCTCCTGCAGCCCTCAGGCCAAATATGGCTCTGCTCACTAGAAAACCGACGAGAGCAGCCTGCCCAAAACCCACGGTTGCTAGGAGACAGGACACACTATAACATTGGGAGATGTTCTGGACACTCGTCTGTCTTTAGGGAATCAAACAGTGGCAGTAATTATGTGCTAAAGGTCAGATGGAAATCCAACACTGACATGAAGGCATCACTAGCTCCAGCAGAGACACATCGAACTCAATCCTCAAACTGAGAAACAGCAAATTATCAACGAGCTGTAATTTGGAGCATGTGAATCCTTGTCTACTGTATGTACTGTAATTACATAGCAACAGGACACCAGCGGTCTGAACGCTCGGTTACTCAGAGCTGCCTCCTTTCCAGCGTGTCCTGTCAGAGACCAGCAAAGTCACTGGGCTGCATCATAAGACAGACGATAACAGCTGGAAAAGGACGTGGGAGTGGGACAGACAGAGGCTGCAGGCCTCGAAGACAGACGGAGAACGGCAGCAGAGAGCGAGGAAAGAAGAAGGGCAGAAGAAGGGCAGAAGCGTTCTGATTCGAGGGGCGATGCTGCTACTACCACTGGAAAACATGTAGCAGATATTATCCATAAGTGTCAGAAATAAGCTGAATCTGCTCATAGGCAAAACTTTACAGTACGCAGAAAACATCATCATCATGCGAGACGATTGATGCGTTGCAATGATCGAAGAGCGAGGAAACTTGCTCCATCACACAGTACAGCTCAGGCCGCTGTAGCTGCTCCCACAGTAGCACAACCCCCAGACGTTACCCAGCACGTGTCACCACCGGCCGCAGCCTGACAGGAACAGTCCGATGCGGGAGTCCAGGGACGTCCGGCTGTCAGCTTGGTGTTGTGGCCCATCAGAGTCGAGCAGGCATTCGTTACAGGAGTTCTCCCCGCCCTGTCATTAGTTAGATGTATCCATTTGTTTGTAGATGCGACAGATAAAAGCTACTATACATTGTGTAAAAAAGTTTTACCGCATCATCTAGTTTCCACTGAGCGCATGCAGTGCTGCGTCCCCTTACTTTGTGACTGTACAAAAGTACCACGTTGCAAAATCATTACAACATAAACACGCCAGCTGCAGTATTTTTGACTTAACAGTTTTTGTTATGAAGAGAGTTTTAAATATGTTATAAAAAGTATTTACTTGTCTTTGTTTTGGACAAAATGGGCATCAAACACTAGGTAGGCAATTAAAAACTTGCAAACAAAATTCTCCCAGTTCCCACAGTTCCGAAA
This sequence comes from Betta splendens, assembly GCF_900634795.4. NCBI lineage: Eukaryota > Metazoa > Chordata > Actinopteri > Anabantiformes > Osphronemidae > Betta > Betta splendens. The sequence goes on from NC_040885.2 coordinate 19,911,227, forward strand.
GACAACGTGTCTCGAAACTCGAAAACATAAAAACTGAAGATGAAAATATGATTGGAAAACTTCACATACACTTTAAGCTTTCAGTTTCAAATTGTGTAATTACGCTTTTAAGACATTTGACCCCAGTTTAGCTCCATAGAAGCACCCAATTACATGCAGTACCTGGGATCTCACACTGAAATCTGAAATTAAACTGAGCAAGCTCATTTATTGTGGTCTGAAAACGATTACACAGAGTCACAACAGCAGCGTTACTGGAATGTTTGCATTTGACTCCATCCGTTTGCAACTCCATCACCTGCATCACACAAGAGGCAGCTGACGGCTGTCGTGTTGGTGGTGGATCAGTGTTCCCCTCCCACATTCTGTCCTGGTACGCTGGTCTGAGAGCAGTGGTGGTGTGAGCCGTGGTAAAAGCCAGAGAAATGCCCTGTTTGTAACCATATGAACTCCATTTCTGAACTCTCAGACCTGTTAAAGCTCCTCCTCAATGAATAAAAGCTGGTGTATTCAGCAACGAGACCCAGACGGCTCAGTAAAGGTGAACAGGCAGGTGGTTTGTCATGGAGCTGGAGACCACTCAAACTCTGGCAGATTTTCATAAGGAAAGGCCATTAGCATCAGTGCAACACCAAGCTCTGAAATTGATTTGGCCTTTTGCTCCACAACCTTGAGCACCAGGCTTCGAAATACCTGAGGGGGAGTCACGTCCACAGCTCCTAGAAGCTGGTGAGTCTCATTCTTCATCTGACACCTAATCAGGCTTGAAGAAAGGAAGGAAGGAAGGAAGGAAGAGTTTATGAGGTGGTGAGAAAAGAGGGCGAGGAAGAGACGAGCGAATGAAAGCAGAGATTACACTGAGAAAAACACCCAGCAGTTATGTTTACATGGTGAAAACCAACTTCCCCTTCCTTGTCTCATCTCAGATGACGACCCAGCGGGACCATTCCCCCAACGACCTAAACCAACCATTCCACTGTCAAACACGTCATGTGATCAACTGCACGTTTCGTATGTGAGCGCTCCCACTCTCCTGGCTTGGAATCGCTAAGCACACACTGCGCCAGCAGAACGCCACCACCCGGAGCCTGTGGCCTCCTCCACCAAAACATCAGGATTATTAAAACACAGAGGAGCAGAAAAACGCTACCCACCGTGTGGAAAGACAGCCAGTACATCAGAACATAACCCGGCTAACTCTGAATCTTTCCCAAACGCAAATTTGACGAGCTCCACTTTTATTAGAGCTGTTTAAAAAATGAGGATTTTCATGCTGCTATCACTGGGGAACATGATTGATATCATCTGATGTGATTTGACAGGGAGGGAGGAGGCGGGGGGGCTTAAAAGCCAAAGGATGTAGTCAGGGGAGGAGGAGGAAGCGAGCAGCAGGATATAAATGGCTGAAATGTGATGATAGGAGATAAAGGGAGCGAGAAAAGAGGAGAAATGAAGTGCGACACTGTAGTAGCATATACACTGACAACGAGTGTCAGGAACCATTAGATAAGGACAGATGCGAGGAGATGGAGGAGGAGGAGTTAAATGTGTAGCCAGGGGGGAAACCATATTAGAGGAGGAGGCCCACAAGTCTGCTCAGACCAACTCACACACATCTCATTTTACAGACAACTGGTCTAAGTGGAAAATGCAGCACAATTAAAAAGGCACGTTGCTCCAGAATCACCCTGCCTCAGGGCTGCTTGCGCTGCAACACGTTTCCTACAGGAGGCGTTCACCGAGCCAAAACCTCCCTCACAGTGAACCTAAGCAATAATGCTCAGACTCACCTTGACAATTTCTCCCAGGTAAACGTCTTCCATCTTGTTTGGCACCTTCATCTGGAAGATCCGACCCACCACTGCTGAGGAGTCTGGGAAGGCGGCGGGAGCCACATTCCCAACGCCTTCCGTGGCCTCCTGGAAGTTCTGAAGGAGTGAGGAGTGCATGGAGGCCTCCAACTCATTTCTCCTTCCACCTCTTTCGCGCTCTCCTGCTTCCACAATCATCACCTCGCCCAGCACATCGATCTCCACGTCTGCCAGGACCGCAGGAGGCGGCCAGCCCGCCGCAGTAAGCAGCAGGCCCAGCAGCAGGGTTCTAGTCCAGAGGAGTCTCACATCGAGGCCCCTGTTTGCCACGAGGCATCCCAGGCTTAACCTATTGTGCATTCTGCCTTTTGTGGGCCTGTCTGTAGTGCAGAAAGTAAAATAAAAAGGAGGATGTGGGAGTGGGGGAGGGGTCTGTGGGGTGGAGCATGCACCCCTGGCGGCAGATCCCTCCTTTCAAACCTCCTCCTCCTCCCACTCTTCTGCCTGGTGCCTCCTGATCCAACTTCTCCTTTGTTACTTTTCCTCCTCCCTTGGCTTTGTTCTTCCACTTCCCCTTTGGCCTTTTGTGCTGACCCTCAGAGGCTGAGCTGTCCCATTGAGATCCTTTGAGATCTGTGGGTCGACACAAAGAGACAGAAGACACGGTTAGTGGAGCTGCTTCAGAGGATGTAGCTTTGGATATTCAGTCATATCACTGGACGTCTCAACTTCAAGCGCCTTGCACTAAATCAAAAGTCAATCTCCTTGATAAGTTCAGCCCTGTCGTGCCACACAAATCTCATTGTGGGAAGGAATCTATAATTGGGGGTTGGAGGGTTAATATCATCAACACTGTGGAGTAATCTGACTAGTTCTTACAACCTTTCATCTCCTCTCCTACTTTCACTCTGTCTCCTCCATAAGCTCATACAGATGGATGAGCCAGAGTGAAGGTGATCTACAGTGGGACACGGCTAAAACAAAAATGGCCATCAGTCAAAGCGTTCTTGGAATGCTTGGCTTCCCCATTGTGAGAGGGGTCAAACTCAGTGTGTGATGGAATGAACGCTGGGTTTGTTATTCGCCGAGTCTTTCATGGAGGAGAGGACCCCTCCTGCTTGGGCTTGTGTGTCACAACACAAGTGATTTCCCTGGAGGACTTTCATTTAAGTAAAGGCAAGACCCCCACTGCGACATTCACCCTGTAGCAGAGAGTGAAACCAGCGCAGTGCCAACTACCACAGGAGTGTTAACCAGCCGAAGGCTCGGCCTCCTCACCTTTAGACACAACACAGTTTTTTATCAGTTTTCCTGCTGGTGAAGCTTTTACCCTAAGAGTCAACCTTAAGAAGTTTTGATGACACTGCCATTGTTGAAGGTGTATCGGGGGGGGACGAGCAGGAGTTCAGGGGGGGTCATCACTGACTTCATGGTCTGGTGTGAAAATAATCACCTAATCCTTAACACCAGCAAAACAAAAGAGCTCGTTCTGGACCTCAGGAGTTCCCCTCCACCACACACAGCGGTGAACATCCAGGGCTCAACGTTAAACTGGACTGGTCTAACAGCACAGTCTGCATAAGAAGGGCCAGAGTGGCCTCCAGCTGCTGAGGAAACTGAGGTCCTGTGGTGTGAGCAGACAGCTGCTAAGGACTTTCTATGACACTGTGGTGGCCTCAGTGGTCCTGTATGGAGCTGTGTGCTGGTTGGGGGAGCAGTGCAGGAAGAGACAGGAAGAGAGTCAACACGCTGGTTCAGAAAGCCGGCTCTGTCCTGGGCTGCACACTGTTCATGGAGGAGGTGGAGGACAGAAGGATGCTGGTGAACTAACATCCATCATGGAGAACGCCTCCACCCCTGCACCACACGGAGGCTCTGAGCAGCTCCTTCAGCACCACACTGTTACAGCCACAGGCCGGAAGGAGCTGCTGCAGGCCATTGCTCCCACAGACATCAGACTGGACAACACAGCATTGCAGTGACACACTATTGTCATGACCTGTTGGTTTCCCTTTCTGTTGGTATTTTACTGGTATTGCTGTTGTTTACTGGTATTTTTCTTGCATTATTATTACCGTTATTTCCTTTTGCACAACTTTTCTACTGCGGTTTACTTTTTCTTTCTCGTCCGTCATGCTGCTGCTGTAAACAAAGAATTTGTTGTATCCTATTCTAACCTGTGGAAGGTTCTCATCGCAACTTTGTTCAAGTTTATATCTGTCACTGGCTCCACCATTACCGCTTTAACGCTTGAGTGAAAGGCTGCAGTACAATCTGTCTGATGAGCTATCCCCCGTCTCATTGTTCCAGTCCTTCCCTGACTCCAGAGCCTTGAACTGCCGCACCTTCTCGCTCACATTTTCCAAAACCGTCAAGGCCACTTTGTTCCATTTCGTCCTTGCACTCAATCACTTATCAAAAACACAGCTCGTCTATTCATTGTGTGACAATAGAGTTGACAATCGCGGGGGAGTCGCTATAAAAGGACTTAGCCATCTCTGCTGCAGGATAACGAGGCACTGTCAACTTACAGATGGAGAACTAAAGGGAAGCAGAGCAATAGCGCCTAACAATAGATGACCACCTGGAGACACCGACCAGGACACCTCCTGTTTCCAAGACTCAGCTGCACCTCCTAAATGAGTCCTGCTCCGTGGTTCCTCCACTCTGGGCTGGTGGGGTTAGCCCTTGGTCTGTGTGTGGGGTTTGGTTGTACACCATGGCGACACCTTTGTTCTTAAGAGGACTTAAAGCATGTGTTCTATTCGCTGCCCATTGGCTGGAGCATTTTAGTGCCTCTCTCTTCACCAGTAAGTGCTGGGATTTATAGAACTGGGGCGACAAAAGCCCAGACACTTTCCCACACATTGATTGTGTTTATATCTGATCTATTGAAATCTTTGCTTTTACAGTCTAGCAATGAACTGTCTTAATGTCCCTCAGTTGTCGGTACACAAGCAAGTTTTCTGAATTGAAAAGTCAATGTTGGGCCAAAGCTTCGTGTTACAGTTTTATGTAAGAAAATAATTTCTCTCATAAATGTAGCAAAACATCCCAGAGGTTAATGTGTGTTTTCTAAAACCATAGCAGCTGCACCTCTGAAAAAGACGAGGCATTAGAGCAAATCAAGGCAAACGTAACGGAGGAGGCAGTGGAACACAGCACCTAATCCACGTCTGACAGTCCTGACCAGTTGTTCGTACATAGTGTACATTGTACAAGCTCACGTACAGTGGTAAAAATAAAAACGCTCCAGACGTGGCAGCAGCTCACCCTCACTGGGGAAACTGGGGGAGAGGTCAGAGGCAGCTGTATGGGTGTCAGGGAAATGTGATAACTGGAAGAGCTAGACTGGGCTAAAAGCAGGCCGGAGCTCGGGAGGTTTGATGGCTGATCATTATTGTGCAGCGTTACTATTCTGCGTTAATCACAGGGTGATGTCCAAAGATAGTATTGTGTTTTCTGCATCATTACCGTCCAACATTTACAGGCCACACAGTGGCCTTGTCCAGTCTCCAGCTGAAAAACGGCACCTGTGTTACGGCCTGACACAAAAAGTCAGACTGAGTCTTGAATGAAGTTACGGACCCAAAGACACCCAGAGTTGGCACATAGAAAAGGGTTTAATAAAGGAACTCGGGGGGAAACACAACTAAAACCAATAATAGCAACTTAAGAGACCAGGAGGGGAAAAACTCTAAGAACTCAAAGAAAGCATGGCTGTAAACACATGGCTAACACAAGGAATAACAGGGTTCGCCGGACTAGAAGGAGCACCTGGAGCATTGACCTGGAGTCGGAGCAACAGACAGGTCAGCCGGGTGAACAATCGACCTGACAACATCAACGGACGAACAGTTTGCGAGGGAACGTGGAGGAGCATTTGAGCAGAGCAGAAGACACACGTGACCTGAGGACACAAGCAGCCAGTCAAAGTGCAGGATCCCCCGCGGTAGCCAATCAGAGGCGGGCATCTTGTCTCCTAGCTCCACCCTCCTCACCTTTCAATACCAGAGTCGCAGCTGCTGTCTGCTAGTAGATTACATGGGGCGAGAGAGGTTGACAAACAAGGGAGAGAGAGACCGTTTCTAATATGGTCACGATCCTGACAAAGCTCCCAGACCGACAGGTGACACAGACGCTGAGCGGGACACAAATGCAACGGGCGTCTCTCACACGTGATTGGTCCTGAGAACAGATTAGACCAGGGTTCACCTTTACAGCACACTTTAGACATTTAGCAGGAGATTATCCAATCGCTTTGTGTAAATAGGAGAGGGAGATTAATCTTCAGCCTTTTATTGCGTGGGGGAGAGACAGAGGAATCCCAGCACAGCACCAGTTGAGACGCATCCCCAGAGACTGAGTAATGGGCGCAGCCCAGGCTCCAGAACTAGGTCCGGAACCGCAACAACACCATTATAGTGTGAATCTAGCTCCAGTTTGTGGGTGCCACACTGCTCGTTCTGAGCCGAGGGGACATATGTGTGAACATAAGGCAGTGAAGACAACCATGCCAGAACACACATCCAATGACCCAGTGACTTATAAACCAGCTTCACGTGGTTCCATAAAGGGTGGTTTTGTGAACTGGTGGCCCACGTAGAGTCAGAGGAAACAGCGTGTCAAAGTTCACCAGGGAGCAATACATATGGAAAAATCTGAGAAAATAAACCCAGCGGACGAGAACAACAACACCCGGCAGAGAGTTCCGGACGCTCCTCAGTCGACCTGGCTTTGATATAAAAGTCTGGGTGTGACAAGCAGCTGGAGGCAGATGTGAACCTGCCCACAAAACACAGGGAGCTGTGGGAAACACTGCGACGGGAGAAGCCAGCGTGCCTCCTGGGTGGGGCGAATCGAATCCATGGTGAAACCAATACAAGCTGTGGAATCCGTCAGACAGCAGACGGCATGGATGGAAACGCAGAAGAGACTGAGATGATGTGTTGTGTTGATGAGGTTTAGTGCAACCGTTCCTTCAGATCCTGTTTCACCATGTGAGGAATAAAAACAGGCATCGAAGGATCATCGTCACCGAAGCTCAGACACCGCATCAACCGGGGTCAGCCCGGCCCACGTGTTGAGGGAGCGGCAGCGTTTCCGGACCTCCCAATGCTCCACAAACACAACACCAAGGCTTGTACTCTAAAGTTACAGACAACCTGCAGCGACCAGACGCCAGTTGTTATCTTCAAAAACAAGATCCTTATCGCAAACAAGCCTTTTACTGAAAACAAGAGCGTTTCAGCCCCTGAACATGAAACATGAGGATACTCAGTGTGAACTTCACACCAGACACCAGATCAATGGAGCTCTGGGTTCGGTTTCCTGTCCGCTCATGTTTACGTGCCTCCGTGTGGCCCACGGGCTCAGGGTGCGTCGGTCTCCTCCACGAGAAGCAGAGAAAAGGAAGATGAAACCAGCCGAGCATCATGGGAACCGCAGGTCTTTGCAAACGCAGCCAAATACGTGTCCACTTTGATTAGAGTTGTGTTTTGGAGCGACCCGGCATCAGCGCTTTCCTCCGCTCGCTTATAAGGCTCATAGGCTTTACAGAGCGCGTGGAGGCTAACGGCTCATGAGGGACCAAGCCACGGCGCTGAGCATCTCCGTAGGCTCATTAAACCAGTGCAACCGCTGCACAAATGGAACGGGACAGAATTAGCAATCACAGCGAGAACGAGACAGAAACACCAGGGGTAGATGGCCGCCGTCGTTCCACACCATCACTAGCAGCTGTAATTACACCTCATCCAGGGTCCTCTCTCTGCACCTCGTGTTTGAGACAGCGGCCCTGAACACATAACCAATGTGGGCCCCCTGGGTCCCGCTGGGACCACCAGCCAGGGTGGCGCTACGCCGACAGCTGGGGCATCTGGTCACATGTCTGTGTATGTTACATGACGAGACAGAAAACGACAGCTGGGCAAAAGGAGACCCTGAAGCCCCCCAGCCCCCTATCGACCCCCCCATCCTCCTACAGAGCCCCCATCAACCCCCCCATCCTCCTACAGAGCCCCCCATCCTTCTAACAACCCGCCCTTCATTCTCCTACCGAGCCCCCCGGCCCTCTGTCGACCCTCATCCTCCTACAGCCCCCCTCAGTCCCCTATCGACCTCCCCCATCCTCCTACAGAGCCCCCCATCCTTCTAACAACCCGCCCTTCATTCTCCTACCGAGCCCCCCGGCCCTCTGTCGACCCTCATCCTCCTACAGCCCCCCTCAGTCCCCTATCGACCTCCCCCATCCTCCTACCGAGCCCTCCATTCTCCTACCGAGCCCCCCCCCCAGCCTCCTATCAACCTGCCATGCTACTAGCGACCCCCCAATCCTCCTACTGAGTCCCCCTTCCTCCTATCAACCCCCCACTAAGCCCCTCTTCTTCTTACCGATCATCCCCAGCCTCCTATCAACCTGCCATCCTCCTACCGACACCACATTCCTCCTATCACCCCCCCCCCCACACACACACATCGGCCCCTCCTCCTCCTAACAACTAACAAGCCTTCTACCAACCTCCCTGTCCTCCTGCCCCCCAAAGCACTGCAGACTGGCTAATCTGTGCGCTTCAATCCATGAACCTTTTTTCCCAGGTGCCATCCAATTCCCTGCCTACGCGTCCTGTTTTCCATCCCTTTGACAGCTGATAGAGGTAAATAACCCAGGAGGGACTATTTTTAGACTGCAGGCTGTGAGTTATGGGGAAGTAAACTCCTGCAGGTCCATGAAGGCAGCATCTAAAAACGCTCCATCACTGCGGACACTCACGTGACCTTCACTCGTCATTTCAAATGCATCAACGCTCCTCTGTGTTATTTTTACAGTAACAGTAATTTGAGGACTTTATTTTTACTCCATGAATCATTTGTCTGGTGGGTGTTTACAGTTGGTGATAGCGTCTCATTTTAGCTTAAACAGTTTGACACTAGGCGTCACAGATTTATCTTCTGCTGCTGCTCTGGAGAAATGTTTCCTTCTAGACTGTTTACTTTAGGTTTGACGTATGAACTCATTGCAGAAATTTGTGTGTCGTTTTGTTTGTTTGTGTGTTTGCCAGCGTTTAGCGTCAGGCTTCATTTATAGTTCTTGATCAGTGGAGCCTTCAGCAAACAGATGGAGGCTGGGGCAGCATGTCAGAACTGTGACACATCTGAGGATTCAGACAGCTGAACATATAGACGCAACTGGCTTCTGCTGATGTAAGCGTAAGGAGGAGCCCGGACCTGCAGGTGGGCTCTGAGGCCAGTTTTCCTGGAGATGCAAACGTTTCCAGGCTCCTCTAAGATAAATGGACGTAATCTGGGCCAGATGCTGCAGTGTCCTGGAAACAGCAGCTAGTTAGGACTTCCTGCTTCTGGAGAAGGGACAGTGCCTGCTCATTCACATCACATACTGTACGTAAGGTGAGTCTGCAGTTAGAGCTTCTCCTCCCTGAACCCCCATGTCACAGTCAGTCCTCCAGGTATAAACACACAACCAGGCAGCAGATAATCAGCGAGCGGCTTAAACGTAGCCGTCAGTCATCGGCTTAAATCCCAACGCTGGTCTTATCTCACCACCCCCAGACTCACTGAGGACCGACCACATGGTACAGCAGCATCTTCAAATCAAAATAAAATGAATGAACTTGTGTGAGGCTGAAGTCATCAACCAATGATACATCAACAAGGTGGAACCATTAAAAGTCACCAAACTAGTGAAGTGACATGAAAAACACGTGGAGCATGCTGTAGTCTGGCTTCTACCTCTCTGCTTCCCTGTCAAACAGGCAGCAGCTCCGTAATCACTAACACTGCCTCGCTCCGTCAGCAGGGAGTGTATCGTTCAGAAGAAGCCGCCAGTCTGTGAGCTAGTGAGCAACTCATTCACTCAATCACTGCGTCGCTGATGAAGCCAACATTCACCTCAGTTCTCAGTGTTTCTCTGCAGCCCGTCAGTATCACCCGCGAGTCCCTCCATGCTCACTGGTCTCGTGTGTAGGATAATAGCAGGCTGGCTCATGGCCTTCCAGGCCCAGCGATGGGACTCCAGCTCTTTTGCAGCTTTTAAAGGCACCATGACTCGGCTAACAGTAGCCCGTCCGCCTGCTAAAGGCACCCGAGTCACACAGAGGCGAGGTGTCGAGCCTCAGCAGCCTCACTGAGCCGACAACCATCACCAAATGTCATTCTCCTCTGTGCTCTGTTACCTGAAGCTCTGCAGAAAAGAGAATTACATAAATGCCAAACCTGAAACTTTCTGAATTGTAGAAAACAAACACGAGAGAGAAAATCAGGGTCAGCGACTGAGAGCATCTGATCATGTCTGTGTAGCGAGAAACAGCCGTAATGATACGGGAACGATTGCATGTTGTTAGCAGCGGTTACGAGGGTTAGAGGAGACAAATAACTGGTGATTGGAATATTACTGCTACTTCATGTCTGACAGAACAAAGAATATCTCTGTTATTATGACAAGAGCAAAGCAGCGACACCATTAGTGAGAAAACACGAAACCTTCACTTACGATGTGCTTGAAAACAACAGTATAGAAATCAAAATGGAGTTCATCAGCGACTACAGATTGGGTTCCTGTTACCAACTTCAGCCCTAACGCACTTTGTTTGTACGATGTGCAAAAAGCCCGTTTGATGCCAGTCAGTCATTTGAACTGTCTCCATCTATCTACAGACCTACAAGGTCCTGATGTGTCTGCTGTCGAGAGGAAACTGGACGATAAATGATGAAGGGAGAGACTGAACAAGGTCTGGATGGATGCGCATGCTGCTCCTGGACAGAGTAAAGTTAAGAAGGACGCTGTGATGGGAGGGTCGATGGTCCACATCAGCCCAGCGATGATGATGCTGTACACACACACAGCTGACTCAGAGCTCTCCAGCAACGCCTGTGTGGAACCAGAACTTTCTCCAGCTGCACAGAGAGATGAGAAGTGGTGGCTCCACCTCACGGTGCTCAGTGGAGCTCAAGGACGAAAGGTCACCCTGAGGGAACATTAAACGGAGCGAGGTCAGAAAGACACCAGAAGTGATGGTGGATGCCAGGAGATGCAGGTGCTGCAGGCCTCAGGAAAACAAAGGCTTCTAGTGTCACGTGAAGCACGGGGCCGACACGCGTACGTACATTCAGCACACACACGTCCTGAGGGAGCGCTGCTGCTCGGCGCGATAGCTCCCTCTGCCCTAATGACTTTCTCTCTGCCTCTCTCCTGGGTAAGTGGCTGACAGTGTTTTAAAGTGCAGTCCTGTACCTTCTGATAGCACCAAGCAAACAATGAATGTATTGGCTATGCTAGTGAGAGAGCGAGCGCCTCAGAATACCAACGAAGCGGCGCGAGGATGCTATGGATGAATTACCGTACTTCAAAGAGGAGCCTCTCGCTCGCTCCCTGTAAACAAACTACAGAACCGAGCAGTGCTTGAAAATTTAAGAGGAAAGTTGCACAGATGTGATTTTTGTCTTTGTTTCTTTCTATTTGCATTTGAGAATTCATTTGTGGGTTGGACTTCAGCTCGGTGCAGATTTAACATCGTCTGAGCCTAAAGCTCTCCGCTAAAGCAGCTCCACCAGTGAGACTGAGCCTTCATGAAGCTTCCAGCCTCATCCCAGACGTTCAAACAACAGTCATCTCATTCCAGCCGAGATCTGGAGCCTGAACACCTGGTCTGACACCAACTTCAAGAGAAGCTCTGCAGCAAATCCAGCTGCAGTGAAGCCTTAAACATAGCATCATAGCAGGCTGTTCTCACTCCCTTTCATTAACACGCATTTTGGAGGTTATGAAAATGTTGTTTTCTGAGCTTCATTCTGCTGCTTTTTTATTTTTTCATTATTCATTTCATTTCTACAGTTCCAGTTGTAGAAATAAAAGAAATGTTTTGTAAAACCATAAAAAGACAATTGACTGTGGTGAATGTTTGAAAGACGCTGCAGCGTGAGCATGCCTTACAGGACACAGGGTCCCTGTCCTGCACACCTCATGTGGGCTAACGCTAAACTTAGCATCAGTGAGTTCAGCTGCTGTCGTAACCAGAGTCCGGCTCCGCTGAGCAGAGGACGCCAGAGTCACCCTCCGAGCTTCATCAGTGTCACGGCCACAGGTGTGATGCTCCGATAAAGCAGACGGGAGCCTGCTCCGTGCTCCGACTGCCCTTCAGCACTGCTGCATTCATTAAAAGAGACGTAAATGCCCCGGCTCCAGATACAGGTCAGAGTGGACGCGTGAAGGACTGGGCTCCGTTTCTCATTTTGCTTTTCTATTAACCCCGTTTCTCTCCATCTCACCCAGCTCCCTGCGCTCCTGCCGGCTCCAGCCCCATCAATCAACACATCCATTACTTCATCCCCAGCTAAACCCTGCACCGCCACAAGCAGCCTCGCTGCGCTACACAAAAACACACAATGCTGCAGCTTCGCCATCTCCAGGACGTGAATCATCAGCGCCTGTTGGCAGACGACAGCGCTCGTCCCCCTGAACGACTGCCCATCATAAAAGACGGAGTGACGGATGAATGGGTGGCGTGAACAAGTGGCTCAATGGGTGGGAGGGTGAGTGTATGGATAGATGGATGGCTGCATGAATAGAGGGATAAATGAGTGACTCACCACATCCTGAGCAGTTACACAAATCTGCAAATAGGCTCAGATGAGAGTTTGTGCCCCGTTGAACGTTTACTTCCTGGTGCATCAAGAGCTTTTTTTCCACAGTCAACTTGTTGTAGCTATGGAAAAGTTCTGGTTCTGCTGCATCATCAGCGATGGCCATTGATACAGGAAATACATCACACAGAATAATCAATGATGCATCGATGCATACTTGACCTCCAGGTCACCAATCAATAGACCATTATCCTCCTGTAGATTCACTGAGGAGGATCAGCTGTTGTGTCAACCTGCACCACACGAAAACCCCCCGCCCATCGTCACCGACAGGACCCCCCCCCCCCAGCCCCACCTACAGGCACACACACCACAGCCCAGTTGTGTTTGACTGCTAGATTTAACATGTCAGTCTCCTCAGGGCTCATTTCCTCTGCCTGCTGTTTGTCCAACACACACACACACACACACACACACACACACACACACACACACACACACACACACACACACACACACACACACACACGCACACGCAAACGCACACGCAAACGCACACGCAAACGCACACGCACACGCACACGCACACGCACACGCACACGCACACACAAACGCACACGCAAACACACACGCAAACACACACGCAAACGCACACGCACACACCTTTTAACTGATCTTAAAAAAGCTGTTTGCATTCGGAAGCACTAAAGTTTCATCTTTGCTTCTCAAGACTTTTCCTGTTTTCTGCGATGCTCTGCAGTTTTTCATTTTTAATAACAGGTTTGAGCAAATAGTCTCAGAAGCAGCAGGAGCAGCAGCAGCTGCTTGTGTCAGGTAAAAAAAGTGGTTTTCTGGTGCTGGACGTTAGAAAGGCCAAAACAAGCACTGGGCCACATACCAACAACCTGAGGACAAATGTTATTGGAATATTTGTGGACGTCTCACTTTTATCTTGAGCTGAATGAACACAACAGCGTAAAAAAAACGGCTTTTAAAGACCCACCGCCCCCATTCAGCCAAGCAGAGGCGTCGCCATGGTTACTGCTCCACTCACTCTGACATTCTCTGGCTGCTGTGGCGAGGCTGAATTCCTTCATGCGTGACCAGGCAACATGCCTCTCTCTCTCACACACACACACACACACACACACACACACACACACACACACACACACACACACACACACACACACACACACACACACACACACACACACACACACACACACACACACACACACACAGCAAAGTCTACTGTTTCCTCAGCATCTGATGAACGGTTCCTCCCTCGTTTTCTCCTGTCCTGAAGCTGCAGGTGGAATCAACCATGTCTCCTCCCAGCAAATGCTCCATGGTTGACCAGGCGACTCCAACATTTGGCTCCATGTCCTCGGGTCTAAGCAGCCACAACAAGAGGCCTCATAAAACTGTCCACTGATCAGCAGCTAATGCCCCAGAACTAATGACTGCTCTGCCACCATGTTCCCTGCCTCACACACACACACGCGCACGCGCACGCACACACACACGCACATACACACGCACACACACACACACGCACACACACGGTTAGAGCTTCACGTACCTGCATTGAGCCAAACATGCTCCAGAGGTTAAAACAGTCAGAGATGTCACACACTCTTGTTTGTGTTCATGAACTAAACGACAAATGCTCTGCGTTAGAACCATGTCACAAATAAAGCGTTCCAGCTCCAGGGTCAGACCGACCCAGGCCAACACAACACTACCGTCCGTCCACGTCCCTTCAGGTCCAGGATCAGTCACAGTTCATGGGCTGATAATGACCTGCCTCCACCAAGAAAACCACTTGTTTGTCTCTCAAACACTGTGTGAAGCAGAACCAGCAGAAGCTCCTCGGACTCGTGACACGTGTTGTGAAGAATTCCAGGTCACAACAGGACTTTGTGCAGGAGTGTGAAGGTTAAAACCTGGAGCTGCTCTTTGCTTTCTATTTTAAACCACATTGAAACCATGACAACAGCTAAAAGATCAACTTCAGCTCCGTGTCCTGAACCAACTCCCAGCTCTGGCCCGGTGCCGAGTCCGACCCGCTGACCCAGGCCCGGCACCTTCCCTTCCTGTTCTCGCCCCATGACGACTTTATTGAAGCTCCTGACAAATGTGCCGCCGGCGCATGGACGTCGGTTGAGTCATGACTCAGACGCTGCCGTCGATGCCTCATCCCGTTTTAGCCACGAGGCTGAAGGAGGAGGAGCAGAGACACAAAGAGCCTCAGGATCCAAATCTCATCTGCCTGTGTTGAGGAGGCTGATCCACAACATACTTTCACCTTCTGTCACAATTCAAAATAAGAAATAAAACGCATCCTGATCCGCGCTGGAAGAAGAATCTGCTTTAGGTCTAAAAAAGCAGCGAAGCAAAGATTAGACTTATCGTCTGGAGGACACGCGATGCTCTCTGTAACAACACCACTCAATCCTATTCTGGATTATATTGATTCTCAGAAATAGGGAGCGGGTCAGACGTAGACAGAAGCAGCTCTGTGATGGGAGGAGGCGCAGCAGGTCTGCGGAGTGTGTTTGACTCAGATCTGCCTCTGGCTTTTCGATGAAAATCTTGTTTGCAAAGATGGAAACAGGATAAAACCAAAGCTGTTGTCGGATAAAAGCATGTATTTTCAAGCAGAGAGAACGAAGAGCTGTGATTTGTGAATGACGACCACCTGGGAGCAGCTTCCACTCCGATCCCATGTTTGTCACCGTGCGTCTCCTGGAGCTGTGAAACGTGTGAGGCTGCTCAGCACGCGGCGCTTACGTAAGAGGGAACCCTGCAAAGCCCACGGCCCGGTTCTGGGAGCGGCTGCTGGACCCAACACCCACCAGGACCAGAACCAAAAGGCAGCAGCTCCGCTGGCGTCTGAAGGTAATTTGAGCTCGAGCCAGAAGCACCTTTCACCGAGGACTGAGGCGCCTTTCACACACTCACACACACACACGCAAACACGCGCAGACACAAACGCACACACACACGCGCACTCACTCACCCACACAAGCACACACTCACGCACGCACGCACACTCGCACACATGTGCAAACACTCACTCACTCACTCACTCACTCACTCACATCCACGCGCGCGCACACTCACACTCACTCACTCACTCACTCACTCACTCACTCACTCACTCACTCACTCACTCACTCACACACAGTTTATTTAACCGTCAACAACCACTGCTCTGTCGCTGCAGGAGGAGCAGAGCCAAGCGTTTCGGCTCCTCCACTACAGAGCAGCCTGATGAGGAGCCCAGGCGCGCTGATACTACGGCTCCTCGTCAAAAAACACACAACAGCTTATTATACTCGCAGCAGCCTCGAAATCTCCTTTTTCCATTTGGGTGAAGTCGCATCAGCTTTTAACACCCACTGGCTGCGAAAGTGAAGTGAGCTGGAGGGAAGCTGGACAGTGATTCTGGAGCCACAAACAGGGTTCCTGACCCTCTATGGTCAGAACACACACACACACACACACACACACACACACACACACACACACACACACACACACACACACGCACGCACACTCGCACACATGTGCAAACACTCTCACTCCCCACCACTCACTCACATCCACGCGCGCGCACACTCACACTCACTCACTCACTCACTCACTCACTCACTCACTCACTCACTCACACACAGTTTATTTAACCGTCAACAACCACTGCTCTGTCGCTGCAGGAGGAGCAGAGCCAAGCGTTTCGGCTCCTCCACTACAGAGCAGCCTGAAGAGGAGCCCAGGCGCGCTGATACTACGGCTCCTCGTCAAAAACACCACAACAGCTTATTTACTGCAGCAGCCTCGAAATCTCCTTTTTCCATTTGGGTGAAGTCGCATCAGCTTTTAACACCCACTGGCTGCGAAAGTGAAGTGAGCTGGAGGGAAGCTGGACAGTGATTCTGGAGCCACAAACAGGGTTCCTGACCCTCTATGGTCAGAACACACACACACACACACACACACACACACACACACGGGACCGAACCCAAGTTAAACACACGGCACCATCAAATGGACCTGCCGCTTACACAGAGCAGACTCGCTGCAGCTCGGCTGATTGACGTTAGTACGGGTCAGAACCCAGCAGAACCAGGGCGAGGCGCTGGAGGCTTCACATTTACTTCCACACGGAGCTGGAGAACAGGTGAAGGTCTTCAGACACTAAACGACGGCCCTGGGGACGTGTCCACGGCCTCCAAAGGCCCCGTTAGTGAGCAGCTCTGTCCCTGCATTTATTTAAGCCTGTGGGAAAACGGAGCGGCTGGAAGAGTAAGAAGCTCAGCTCAGCAGCAGGACTCGACCACTGGCAGAACCTCAAAGGTCAGAGCCAGACCCGACTGACGGACGGAACAACACCTGCCACAATAAAACTAAGTGCCAGCAGTAAAAGCCCACAGAGGCGCCTTTAAATATTATTAAAGGACACTTTGCAGCTGCCATAACATGTGAAGATCCGAACACCAAGTCAATAAAGCGCCTTCCTCAGCGCCGTGCTCCGGTCCGACCCGGACCCGGACCCGGACCCGGACCGGCAGGCTGTCAAACGTCTCCATGGCAAAGCCTACGTGCGAGGAATGACGACGAGGCGGCGCTTCCTTCACCTCCACACGGGGTGAGTCCGCTACTCACCGCCACGCACGGAGGCGGGAGCGCGCACGTGCTCCGCAGTCTCCCGTGCTCATTACCGGCTCCGTGTCAGCGGACACGTTCCCTGTAACCAGCGTGCACAGGCCCTGCCCCGCTGGACCGCAGCCGGTCCCGGCCGTAAACGGCACCTGTTCGGTCGGAAGCCAGAGGAATGAGCGCGGAGGGGGTTCGGGGGCGGCTCGCTAAAAATAACAGTGCTGCCGCAAATGACGGCGGAGCCAAACGCGCCGGACTTCACGCAGGTCCGAGCCGCGCGCGCGCGCGCGCACACACACACACGCACACACACACACACACACACACACACGAAAGAGTTGGGTGCTGCGTCGCTCCGGTTCTATTCTCCTGGCCGGACCGAGCAGCACTTTCTCTCCAGCCACACAGACGCTCAACGGGCACTGACCGTGAACCCTCCTCCGGTAAATCCTCCGCTGCGCCACCGGAAGCCTCCCGCTCCTCCTCCGTCTGCCACCGAACCGAGCGGACGGAAATAGGTTCGGGCTCGGTGTCAGGTCTCCGGCTGGCGCCAGGCGGTCTTCGCTGGAACCAAAGTTAGCAGTCTAATACCAGCGTATGACGATACGTGGATCGGAACCTGGGCTCTGAATGAAGCCAGTAGCGACTACCAATCCGACACGCGAGCGGAAAACGTGCGGAACGTTGGTTTGAGCGCTGAGAAGCAAAGGGATCGGGCGGATCAGAACCGCGTCACTCCGTCCACTCGTCAATCAGGCTGCGGAGGTCGCTGCTGTCGAACGCGAAACCCCCACGACCGAACACGGCCCGTTCTCCCGAGGTTCCCCGCACAAATGTCCGCTACCGAGGCTGAGAGGATGGGTTTCCACCAGGAGGAGGGGAGAGGGGAGGGGGGAGGGAGGGGGGAGGGCTGCATTCTCTGAATTACTCCACGCCCAGAGCGCCTCCCCCTCCCCGAGTCCCAGTCCTCCCTCACCCGTCTCCGTGGACCGTCCAGCGCCACCGTCTTCAGTCATGGCTGAGAGCCGCGGTTCTGTCCATATTCTGTGGGTCCAAACACGGAGACGCACCGAACAGAAGCTCCTTAGAGCTGAACAAAACCAGGTCAAATCTAACCAGCGATTAGATTAGTTCAAGTTTACACAAATCCTGCAGCAGCCACACGTCACACAGAACCAGAACCTGGACCAGCGTTCTGCTGAACCAGCTAACCACCGGCTGTATAATACTAGTGCTGGGCTTCTCAGAGCTCATTTGCAGAACCTTTAGCGTCGTGGTTCTGACATGGACCCGACCCACTCAGTCTGCACATTCTCAGCTCCTCTGACTGAAGAGCACAGCTGCTTTTAGTCTGTTGAGTGACCACGGCGCTTTGGGTCGCCGGATGAAGACGAGCGCCGCTCAGACTGACTTTATGGACACGGAGGCGGCACCTGCAGAGGTTTTATGTGCTCCTGCATTTTAGGGCTGCGTGAAATAAGCTTTGATTGGATATAAAAGCTGGACTAAATGTTTCAGGAATTCATAAAATCATTCTATGTGCGATAAAAGCCTTGCGTCTTTAATGGCTGTGGGAGACGGGTTCAGGTTCAGAACCACAACCTCACGCTGGTGAGATTGGTTTTGGTGAGTGTGTTTTTGTTGTTCCTCACAGCACGATGTCGTCCCGATTGATCGGGCTCCATTAGCCCGGCCTCAGTGCTGCTGAAGGCTGGAAGGTCACGGGTCCAAATCTCAGGCTCTGAGCAGTGGCTAAAAACGACGCGCTGCCGTGCAGGAGGTTCTGAAAACTGGACACGCGGTGAAGGAGTTTCATCCTCACCACAGCTCCGTCAGCAGCAGGATGCGATAAATCAGCCTCACAGTGGCTCAGCGGATCTGACGGACGGCTTTCTGCTTTTTCTGGTTCTGACCATCCTTTTTTCTGTCAGAGCTTCACTTAAAAGCAGCGTACGTCTCATTTCCACCAGTGAAATGTGAAACTCATTACATTTGTATCAATTAATTTTAAAGTTTAATTGAGGGTGAAGTCATCACAGATCAAACAAACCGCAGCGTCTGAATCAGAACCAGAGAAACACAGCGACTGGAGGCCCATCGCGCTGGTGTAGGGCCACAACTGGGTCGGCGACAGACAGGACCGGCTCCAGAGCAACATGAGGAGCAAGCGGCGAAGACGAGGCGCGAGGACTGGATTCAGCACCTAACTGTATGTGAGACATGAGGCGCCAGCTGCTCCTCGGGTCCAGCGGGTCGGGAGAAGATAAACTGGTATGAACTCAGTCCCCCGTGGCCTCAGAACCTAAACTAAAGCTGAAATGATGAAGTCCAGAGAGAATGGAGAAACAGCTGCATCAGTCAGAGCTTAGAGTCCACGAGCGGTCTCGCCTCCGCAGCGGGTCCACACACCTGTGCTGGTCCAGTTTACTGCCTCATCAGGGATGAGGCACAGCCACTGTGACGCAGGGTGACGAGCCCCACTAAACTCTGGACCTGGATCCAGCTGCAGCTGCTACGATGCTAACGCGTAGTTCTAACAGGGCGCACGCTAACATGTGCTGCTTGAAGACAAACAAAGGATTTTAGAAATGTCCGTGCCTGAGATTCCACCATCGGCGATGGGAGGTGGCAGCGAAGCTACCCCGTCTACCGCTAAGCACGCGTTCCTGAGAACATCTGGGCCTGAGGTTCTGAACTCTGACGAGACCCTGGCTGCGCTGACGCCCCGCTTCGGGTGGAGCTGCCTGGCTGCGCTGAACGTTGGAGGCCCGTTAGCCCGAGACCACACGGCCTCACATACAGAACCAGCTGAAGGTGGAGCGGCACCGAGCCAATCATTGTATCTAGTCCTCCTTAGCTGGGCTTCAGCAGAACTCTCCAACTCGTTCCTCAGCTGCCTCTCATTTTAAATGAGCCTTTCCACTTTCAGGAAACTGTCAGTATATTCTTGTCATGTCTTGAATTGTCTTTGGGGAACGACGGATTAGGAGCAGCCAGTGACTGTGGGCAGATGGGCTCCACATGGGCTCCACATGGGCTCCACATGGGCTCCACATGGGCTCCACATGGGCTCCTGAGCTTCCAGGACTGATCCTCTTCTGCCACTGGGTCAGGCCTGGTTCCGGTGGGCTTTCCTCAGCCCCTGCTGGTCCTGCTGCCACCACTGGTCCAGGCCTCTGACACCAGTTATGGCTTCTCATAGGCAGCTTCCAGTTGAGATGGTGGACTCCTGGTTTCTCCTGAGCACATGCCCAGGTGTCCTTGAGCCAAGCGCCTCGACATGTTCAGCCGTGTAGAAACTCAGGGTTTTCAGGGGTTCACTGTGGTTCAGCTTGGTGGCTCCAGTGCGTCACCTGTTTATGCTCGCCTTAAAAACCCCAACCACCGAAATGATGACCTACCTGCCTAACACCCTCACATCACAGCTCAACAACAGGACTCCTCCACAGTCAATGATGGTGGACTCCAGCCTGAAAAAACGTGGATGCTACCGTTACCACTGCTGAGAAAAAGAAGGTTAGACGCTCTGTGTCCATATTACAGTGACCTGAGATTTACCAAGTGAGAGACGAGCGCTTTAAAGTGAAATAAGAGAAATGAAAGCCAAGTTGACAGTCAGAAAGGAGCGTGTTGAGCCCCAGATAAGAGCATATTATAGTCAGAGGAGGAGGCAGATATGATTCAGTGGAGACAAGAGGACGTGAGGCACTTCTCCAACAGATGAGTTTCCAGCCTGAGGTGAAGATAACCCTGATGTTGTGACTGCAGAGGATTTGCCCGGAGGCATCAGAGGCCCTTCTGTGTTTCTGCCTCCTCTTAGAGCCACCATCACTCCCCAAACTCTGGCCAGCTTCGCAGCTTCAAACGTGTGCATGGAGCAGCCTCATCAGCCGTACACCATCGTTAGGAAGGATGTAGCTTAGCAGAGATTTGTCCAGTTTGATGAAGCCAGTCGTGAGTGCAAATGAGCCGCGACACATTCATTGGCTGATGGCGTAAATCTGTACGTATGGAAAAGAGGTGACGCATGCTGACGACCCCCTGCTGCTTTTCATCCAGTTGTGTCCTGGTGCCACCTTCCGTCCAGGCAACAGGAAAATCTGGTGGTTGTGACCTCAGTGTGATGAAGGAGTGCTGAAACAGCTGCAACAACCTGTGAACACCTGAAGAAGCCCGGGGACGTGTCAGAACCTGCTCCGCTAAGGCTTTAGGCTGAACACACAACAGAACACCTCAACCCTCAGCCCATTCTGTCCGGCTGTAGATCAGTCTGAGAGCAGGGATGAAATCCACAAGAACGTGCTTCATAAGATGTTGGTTAATGGAACAGATGTGATGAAGCTTCTTAACGGCGTCAGCTTGGAGGACGTGTTTTTGGATCTTCACGAGGTATTGGCTTTTAATGAAGCAGCTTTAAATCCCGTTACGTTAGTGTTTCACTGACACTCAGGTGAGAATCCTCATGGAGGTAAAGTGAGGCCACGTGTCCAGCTGCATCAGTGCGTTACAGTACTTCCAAACCGCTGCTGGGCTACAAGTCTGAGCAGAGACGTGGTTTCTGCCGAGGCCTCACTCAGACCTGCAGAGATGAACACATCATAGCACCCTGTCACCGCGGCTTTAAACAAACAGGGGCCTTGCAACTTAATTAGCAAATTAGAGACTTAGAGAGGTGGCAGGGTTTGACAGATGAGACGATAACGGTTGCTGGTTAAAGCCCCGCCCTGCTCATTAACACACACACGCACACACACACACACACACACACACACACACACACACACACACACACACACACACACACACACACACACACACACACACACACGTACACACACACCTGCTCTGGTGTGTGTCTGTCCTCAGGCCAAGGCAGTCAAAGCATTACTGGGAACATGCAAAGTAACGCCATTGATCCTTTGTTCCCAGCGAGGAGGGTCCTATCTCAAATCACAGGCCTCAGGCAATATTGGCTGAAGGAATGTGAAAGCAGAATGCGTGTGCCTCGGGTGCTTGAGGCCACATTGATCACAGACGGGACGCTTCTTTGGGACAATAACGGTGACGCAGGTGGTGAAACTGATCTCCGCTCATGTCTGTCATTAGGTGAAACAGCTCACAGCTGGACCTTTGGCCCGTGACTTCAGGAATATTTGAAGCACCACACAACAGGGAAGGCAGTGCTGTCACCATGTTTATGCGTTCACACTAAAGACATGCAGTGATGCTCTAATAAAAGAGTTCAGTGATGGAGCTGAATGTAAGTTGTCGTCATTTAGGAACCAGCACGTACAGTTATTTAGGTAAAACAGGCTGTTCGTGAGCAAAAAGTGTCCTCCTTCAGCCACAAACAAACCAATGAAGCTTAAAGACAGGAAGCAGCCAGCTCATGGAGAAACTAACAGGTCACAGCGAATCCTTTGCTTCAGGCCTTAAACACAGAAGCCCCATCTGTCCACTGTAACAGTAATTATTGTCATCCACTTACTGTATTTGACTGTGATGAGATCATGTAGTCAAAGTTAAAGCAGCACCTCACACAGTCTATGCTGCTGCAGGTTAGTAAACAGGAGCACACGCAGTGAAGTCACCTCTTCTCTGCAGCCAGGAAAGTGTGAAATTGCTTCATTCAGCTTTAAAGCAGAATGCCTCTTTTATGGATCTGCTTCCAGCAGACATTTAAAGGAAAACTTCACCGATTTTCAATAGGGGTTGACCCAAACGATATTGGGCAGTATTTAGGAATGAAGGGACACTCAGATTCCTTCATAATTTCTATGCAGAGAAATGATCATTTATTCCTCTGCAAAGGTCCCCTGAGACATCTCAGGGGATTGACTGCCATGTGCTCACAGACTTCAACTAGTGCTTCTGTTTTTTTCTGTACCTGCCCCAGCAAGGGTTGGGCTGACAGGGTCCAATCGCTGCAGCTCGGGTGATTCGTCGGAGCGCAATGCATTCTGGGTGTTGCATGACCATTTTCCACAACAATATCTATGACGTCTGTTTTCCCTGTTTTCTCTGGACATAGACCATCAATGTTAAATGTTGTTGCACATTTTTGCTGATAAAATGTAAAATATTTAAAACACAACTTGCTTTTGAGTGGTGAAGTATCGCTTCAAACATGAGGCAGGGCTGTGGTCTGATCGCAGGTAGCTTCATTCAGATCACGCAACAAAGCAGCAGGAAGCTTATCCGCGTCTCAGATGGCCTGCGTCTGCTCACGTTCTGCAGATTAGGAGCCGTACGCCATCGCTGGGAAAGGAAGAACACCATGCCGGCGTGGGCTGCAGCAAGGCAGGAGCACGTACAAGCACTGAAGGGAGCCCGGCAATGTAACGCAGTGAGGAAACGGTGCAGGGACTTTCCAGGGTCAGAGTGTGAGCCTAAAGCACCGGGACCTTCAGACAGAAACCCAGAGGATGCAAACAGGCCCGGTGCCACAGCCTGCCTGGGCAGTAAAGGCCAAGAGTCTGCGAGAGGCACCGCCTCTGTGCTTGGGACCATCACTCCACCGTGTGGAAACAAACACCTACAAACAGGTACTGTACATGTAACATAAGTCATCACTTCCTGGTTCAAACATACAGAGATCTGAAACCAGCAGGTTGAGAGGTGCTGTTCTCATTCAGAGTTATCAGAACTTTGTCCTGACTGGTTCAGGACAGTGGCTTTGAAGTTTTCTGAAGCTGCTCTGTAGAACAAACGGAACATGGTCCGGTTTCTCAACATCCTGGATGAAATCCCTGTTAAGAGGTTTCCACCAACTGACAAGAAATAATAGGACAGATCTGATTTATCAGCTTGTGACTGAATGCAGTGTTTGTTTGTGCTTATTTAAGGGTGAATAATAAATGTCAGAGACGTAATTAAAGTTTAAGTTTTTCTTTCTGACTGGAACTAAAATAATATGACAAACAGAATACTAATCCATCTCTGTTGTACTGAACCGCTCACAGTAAATGTCAGACACCATTATTAATGTGGAATAAACCACACACTGATATTACTCAGAAGAAAACGCAGCATACGAGCCGTGGGCGTCGTCAGGGCGACCGTGACCTTCATTCACCTTTGCTACACTCAGCCTGAGGACGTGAACTCTGCTACTGATGGATCCCCGTGTCTGAACCTGGAGGCAGCGCTGACATTACGCTGGAGTGCAGCAGTGACATCATGTAGAGGCCCAGCTCTCCCAACTCACACGACTCTCAGACTCACACAGACTCTCCCAACTCACACAGACTCTCAGACTCAAACAGCCTCAAACAGACACACACAGACCCACACAGACTCTCCCGACTCACTCAGACTCACACAGACTCAAACAGACTCACACAGAATCTCTCAGACTCAAACAGACACACACAAACTCTCACAGACTCTCACAGACTCAAACAGCTTCACACAGACTCAAACAGACACACAGACACACACAGACTCAAACAGACTCTCTCAGACTCAAACAGACTCAAACAGACTCACACAGACATGCACAGACTCTCTCAGAGTCTCTCAGACTCAAACAGACTCAAACAGACTTAAACAGACTTAAACAGACACACACAGACTCTCACAGACTCACACAGAGTCAAACAGACACTCAAACAGCCTCACGCACACTCACACCGACTCACACAGACTCACTGTGTTCATCCGGCTCTCATTACAAACTAAGCCATATTGTAGTTACAGCGAAGGCAGTGATCTTCAGGTCACTTACAGCCAATCCTCTTAGACTCTGCTCCAATCTCTTTTTAGGAGTTCTGGGCCACCTTCTGTGAACGCGTCCTGGCAGCGATCAACGCCACTGCTTCCTAAAGCGTCGCTTTATAAAATGGACAAAAGACAACAGAGTTTTTGATCAAGTTCATTTTCTTGCTTTGATTTTTTATGTTTTCATGGTGGCTTAGCAAACAAACAGCTCCATCTTCTTTAAGCCTGAACACGTATGCTTCTTGGGTGGAGGGAACCTAAAGCAGATGGCAGGGAATGGATGGCTAATAGAAAAAAAACATTACCTAGCGTGTATATAGCGTGTCCTTCTCGCTCCAAACCCCCCATGTTCAAACTTCAGGCCGAACCCGTACCCTCAGCCATCACACCTGCACATAGTCACTGTATAATGACAACAGTTGGGTTCTATTAGCCAGACTGAGGCCACAATGCAGCTTCCATCCCAACACGAAGCAACGTCAGCTCTGAGCTGAGGTGTTGGTGTAAATAGACAAAACCAAAACGCAATGATGCTTTTCTGCAACATATCACCAGGTGAGGGAGAGAATCGGGGAGGGGGGGCACTGGCTACAGCGGATTCAACTAATCTGGATAACTACAATCCCTTCTAAGTCCTCTTGTTTACTGCAGAGAGGAGTCACGGCTCCCATAGGCTGCAATGCTGGTTATGCTCAGAATGTAATCTGGCACCGATGAGTGTTTATCTGCCTCGAACTCCAGCAGGAATCTGGATTGGAGTGATCTACAGGACTGCTCCCTGCAGACAGTTGTGGAATCACGCCGCTGTCTGGCAACTCCTGAACCACTGCTCAGGAGTTGAACTCTGCTGTGGCTGTGGATCTTTCTTTCAGGTCGTCGGCCGGATGATGTTCCACCTGAAAGACTGGGAGCAGGAGCTACTGTATGTATACAGCATGAGGTTTATAGTCCTCCTGCATCAGAAGTAGCACAACGAAAAACACAGATAAGTGATCTGTGAGTCAAATGAACATATGTGTGTTATAAACACATAAGTGAATTGACCGGTTTAGAGGAAGCCTCTCAGCTTCCATTTACACAGTAATCATCTTCTGACAAGACTTTGCTTATTTTAATTTTCTATTTCACAGTCAAGGCGTCACGATCAGCGTCCGCCAGGAGGACATCGCCGTTCGGGGGGATCCCCGTGGACGCTGGCCCAGCCCAAAGGCACTGGGTGTGCCCCTCTGCCTCAGCGGCGGCTGGGCAGACTCTCCGCGGTC